>NC_052509.1:36692168-36828019 GCF_014356525.2 Nilaparvata lugens
GAATCGAGCGGGTGCAGAATAAGCTTCTTCGCTTCCTTTTCTACATGAAAATCGGAAGAGCATGTCCTCTGGGTTTTCTAGTCTCCTTGCAAGGATTGGTTTTCAGGTGCCCTCCTTCAATGTAAGAAGAGTATCCATATCCCAAGGTCAAGAACTTTGCATAATTATTGCTCTCCATTAAACGGAGCACTGAGGCTTTTTAATGATTTTTGTGATGGAGTTGATGTACATGGCCATGCCAGTGAGGCTATCGTTCACTGAATACATCAATCGCAGTCTTTGGGATAAATTCAGTTGCTCTGATGCTCTCACTCTGATACATTTTCTTTGGTTTTTTTCTCTCTCAAGCATGCTTTATTTTTGCACATGAATCTTTTGTTCAATAATACTTGTCTCTCTTTCAAACTAGTAATTCTTAGATTAGTCTCACATTATTTAATTTTTTTCAAATTTACATGATTATGTATGTAACACTCATATTATATTTAGTATAGCTTGACTTGTTAACCTCAATATTTTCTTTTCTTTGCTTCATAATAATGTTTTCCAATTTATTCATCCGTAGCTTTAAATTACATTGAACATAATTCAATTTCTGTATTGATATTAGTTAATTTTATTTCAATCAATCTCTACTTCCACATGCTTTCCATTCACCATGCTTATATTTATACCCAATTGCTTCACAGCACACACTTTATGAATGTAGTATCATAATTATCTTCCGTATCTTTCATTGTATTACCATTTATTTTTCTTTTCTTACATGTTCAATTTGTTGGTAGATAGTAGTGGAGACTGATTTGGGCGTAATGCCTGTAGTCTTCCTTCACATTCTAAATAAATAAATGAATAAATAATTTTATTATCTTTGCATTAATAGTTTCCTTCCATCTCTCCCACTTCGAAAATACAACATTTTTCGAGTCTTTCCCATTGTAAGAACATTTGCACGATTCGTTTCAATGAAATATCAGAAATGCTAGTTAATTTCCTACCTTTCATTCGGTTTTCGTTTATTTATACATCATACATGTCGTAAGCTATCACAAGATAAAATTGACAATCGTCATACAAAGTTCAATACACGTGAAAACGCATAGAATCCAAGACTAAATCCAACAATACAAACTCATATAATAAAAACTACGATAATTTAAAACGCAACACTTTTCAGTTATATTTCTGTATGTAAACGTGACAGATTAAACACAACAAAAATATAGAAGGTGAAAATTACAAAGCCTTCAAACTTAGTAGATTGTCGACATTTTTTTTCAAGAAAAAGCAAGGAAATCATAAATTAACTATTGAAAGTTCTTACTTTTTTATTCAAGAAGCATTGAAGAATTGACACGGTTAGATAACAGCGAACCGTTGATATTACTGTATCTTATGTCTAAAACTCTGGATGAATGAGCAAAATAATCAATCGATGATGTATTGGAGGTGAAAAGTTACCATATGAAAGAGAGAGATTACACAAGATAATATCTTATAAAATGTATAATATCACTGAATCGTAGTCTAGTATTAATACGCTCTATACGCATTTCAAATAACTTGTTAACAATAAATAATGAGTTCATTTCAAGGAATAACAGGATTGTAATAACATAGTAATTGAATAAAGACCATTCAAAGTATAATCAGTAGGACACCTTGTACAGAATCTCGTTTCCTTTTATCCCGAAAACACCTATAAAAATATTCCTGTTCATTGAAAAATGTATTTAACAGAAGGCATGAGATTCCGCTACTTGGCAAGCTTGAAATAATTGTAATGAAGATGACGATGATGATAATAATGGCAATGTTGATGAGTTATGATTCTGTTGAGAAATGAGCAGCTAGAGTTAATAGACGGTCAGATCGTTCACTATTTTTTAATAGCAGGCTTCACATTGACTGTCAGCGTTTGATTGATGCAACCCCATCAAGTTGATCTCTCTCTCACTCTCTCTCACTCTCACTCTCTCTCTCTCTCTCTCTCTCTCTCTCTCTCATACACACACACACAAACTCTCCGCCACTACAGTGGAGTTTTGTGTGCAGTTGCCTCTCTATTAGTGGCTCTCAATTTTCAGCTGCTTTTCAACAGCAATTTCAATATTAATGACTTGTAAACTATAACGGGCGCCCGCTTTACGGTAATCATAATTTATTACGTGGAATATCATTAATTTGGGTCAGGTTTAGTGGGAATGCTGGAGCTGATATCTCAATCGGCTGAGGAGGGCGAGAACACGTGTCAAATTATCGTCACAAGATGTCGCTTCCAATCACCGCCAGTGCCCAATCACAAGACAGATGATCGCGGATGAACTGACTAGATTGACTCTTTCGGCCTCCGTTGGTCCAACATAAGTTGAATTCATGAGCAAACGTTCATAAAATATCATATGGATATCTATGATTCCCCATCCTTCCACTGTTTTTCCCCATCCCCTGACTCTGTTCATTGAAGACCATAATTAATGGAAACATGGTTTTCAATGTTTCATAATGTTATTATGCAACAGTAAAACAATTATTATGTACTGTGACAACACATTTCTCGAGCTAACTTACAGGGTTCGAAACAGCAAGATGAGAAGCGATACGATAAAATTAACTCTCCAGTAACTCAATAAATTATTGATCCTTCAATCATTTTATTTTGTTATAATTGCGAGAGCTCAAAATGTAGCTAATATAATAAACAAACATCTTTGTATTTCAAGATAACATAACCTTTCATACTTGCAATCATTTGTTTATAGCATTGGGCAGCCAAAGTTAAATTTATAATCAATATATACTATCTATTCATTTCTAATTGATATCTATTAATTCATAATCAATAGATATTTTCTGTCAATCAGCCGACTGAACTGGTATTCCTTTCCCTGACATGAAAGAATTCAACCTTTGTATTATGTCATAAATTATTATTTTGATTATCTTACAAGGATGCGTTTTCAAAAATTTAGCACACAGAACTCAATGATTCAAATATTCATTTCATTGAGACTTCTATTCAATTTTGTGTAATAATCATTTGTAGGGGTGCTTGCCCCTCCATTGTCAAACACTCGTTAGTAATATTGTTATATGCTTTGCAACTTCCCTCTCCCTGAAAGACTGGTTGGCACATTTGGCTTGCATGACTCTATGTGGACGGTTGAAGTGTGCAGTCGTCACTTATCCTGGACTTGAGAAATCATGAATTAGGCTTTGACGAATTTAATTATAAATGAACTAGACTGTGATATGAGTTTTATGTCTGCGTTCTGATAATACATAATACCTAATGCTCCGCCAGCTGAGAAACATCAGCGTGGACATGGAAACAATCCTTGGGCAGATTCGGTAAGTCCTCAGAAAAGGCCCTTAGATGAACCAGACATTCTGTCTGTACATAACCTGATAAGGCGAGCCTTAATATAGGCCTAATACAAAAAGTAAACATAAGCGTGATTTCTTGCATTGAGCACATAGCATATACAGAGATTATAGAATGTAACGTACACATTCTTTATGCTAGTTTAGCATATTATACGCTCATACATTGCAGATATCATTACTATATTCAAATAGAATTAATTTGTTTGTTGTACTGTACTGTGTATTATGCGAAAAATTGGGTGATATACGAATTGTTACAAATGAATGGGCATAACTTATATAATAACTATCAATGTGTCTATTCTGTAATCATAATCATCCAGGATTGTTTACAAGAAAACCTTTATTTTTTTATGGAATTAAGCGAATGAGAAACTGTAAACCACAACACAAATCATAACTCAGCTATATTTTCCAGAAATATAAGAGTTAAATACAGTAGCGGCTCGTGATCTTCTAGCTTGGGGGTTCAACCTCATGATCTATTGGAGAGAAAGGTCAATAGGATATAGAGTATTGCGCATAATCAAGTGTAAACGTGATCGATAATAATTACACCCCAAAGGTTGAGCTTATTTTCTACAAATATAAATTTTTTGTCCTGTTCATATTTTTCTTGTTTGATTTTTACTTCGAGAGTTGGTCACCATTATGTTTTATTTTACACCTACCCTCAATATTAATATTGTTTGTATTTAACAAATACTGAACCTTATTCATATTTCTTCATCAAAATGCTGTTACGGTAACACAATAAATTATATTCACACTCTCACTAAAAGAAAATTAACACACTAGAAATACTCACGAATACACAAAACTCACTAGAAATTACTATATTCTTCTACACGCAAAACAAATTTATATAACGAAAAATGCAGTGAGATCTATCACAACTGTAAACAGTGTATACCCGTAACCATACCGTATAACCTCAAAACTGTCATGCTTAGGCTACTTCTTGTTTACCGCTTTTTTACTGTTTACTGCCACCAAATTTAAATTTATTGGTTATAAGCAAGTTCAAGATGGCACTGTATCCGTATCACGAATACTCACGATTCATTCCGAGGTTTACCGAATGCTTCACTTGCCTCGGCTAGGTTCGGCTACTCTCGGATGAACTCGTGCAAACTTGGTTCACACAGGATTGTGAACCAAATCCGTGCTAGCAAACCGATTCCCCTCCTCTGTTCCACTCAGGCCCGGCCCCAGGGGTGGGCGGACCGGGCGGCCGCACAGGGCGGCAGGTTTTGGGGGCGGCCAATTTAAAGGAACGGAAAATTTTAAAATACAAATAAATAATAAATTCATAATTTCAAATGTGAATGGTAAAATTATATAAGAAGTTTTTCAACCTCGAGCTAATGAAGACTTTTCTAAGATCAACAATGTCCCAGGAACGTCTGAGTGGTCTAGCGAACATAAAATAGTTCAGTCCCCAGATCTTGAAGAATTGGTGAGGGAATTGCAAAGGTCAGACGAGTTCTACTTAATTAAACAGGTGTGTTAAACAAACTTGTAGAAATTGTAGTTCTAATTACTTAGCAAGTTAAGTAGGCCTAATACTATGTTGCAGTGTACGTCTTAAGGCTGTGCAAAGGCTAAAAATAAACTTTCTTGTACTGGTGATATTTTTCAAAGTTTTTCGATTTGTACCGGTATATATCAAAATGAAAAAGTTTTCTTAGGAAAACATTCTCTTCCAATCATTACTTTTTGAGATATGAACGCCTAAAGTTTAAATTTTTGGGACAGGACATTTCAAATTCGGTAAGAGATAAATTCTTCATGGTATTGTTGATTGAATAGAACAAGAAAATGTTGAAACATTTTCTGAAAATATCAATTTTTGAAAAAGTTATTCAATTTACAAAAAAAAAAACTCAACACTATTTTTGGTCATTTTTAGTAAATTGAAAAACTTTCTCAAAAATTGATATTTTCAGAAAATGTTTGTTTTATTAAATCAAAAATACTATGAAGAATTTATCCTTTGAATATTATGGATTCATCTCGTACCGAATTTGAAATGTTCTGTCCCAAAATTTTAAACTTTAGGCGCTCATGTCTCAGAAAGTAATGATTGAAAAAAGAAAACTTTTTCATTTTGATAGCTTGATCCTTAAGCGATCCTTGATCGTGTTCTCGCGCGCCTCTCCACTAGGAAATACTGAAATGAAGTGCAACTAACGGTTGATTCTCATAGAACATGATCTCATGAGCTTATATCATTGTGCGAAATATCACTGTGAGGACAATATAGATGGTGATGATGGTTGAAGCTAAAAATGCCCAGAGGGATTTTGAATTTTACATCTAGATTGTAATCGGGATATATTGATCAAATACTAAATATATCCCGATCGGGATACTAAATATGATCAAAATTGATTTTTTTCCTTAAAATATCACTCATATTTGAAAAATCATAGCTCAGTACTCATTGGAGATAGAGAGTTCCGAATGATCAAATTTCATTCAGAATTTTATGATCTTAAAAAAGGCAAGAGCAAATTTTTCTGTCCGATCACTAATTTTGCCGGAAATAGCTGAAAACTGGAAAATGAACCTGAAATACGAAATTTTTGGGCCACTCTGTATTAGCACAAGGGAATTTTACATGAAGAATTTGGTTCTGAACCTCTCTCATGTATCCAAATAAAATATTAAAAAATCAGAACTACGACATAAATTGCAAGCAAACCCCCATTTTTATGTCTATATTGACTGGACTTTACTGTTCCCCAATATTTATAATTGTCAAATATTTGTTTAAATGTCAATAACTAGTGTTAAACATAATTTTTTAGAGTTTACTGAGACTCTGTGGTGTCGCATCACAGCGGAGACACAATAGTAACGCTGGTTACACACTGGGCGGTTTCTGCCGCGGCGGCGAAACTGCCGTCGCAGCCTCGAAAAAAAGTCAAGCTTACACATTCAGCGGAAAAAATACCGCCAAACATCGAGCGGCAAAATATGATCAGTATGATCGTATGAACAGTAGCCAAAATAATTGTTGTAGTTCTTCATCGCAAATGTGTTGTGACTTCACTGTTTCATGAGTGTTCAGTTAATTGTATTTTGCACATTTTCCAAAAGTATATATTATTAAGTGTTTAACTTAAAATGGAAAGGCAACAACGTTTACCACGTTTGTTGTGCCGTCAAAGAAAAAGAATACAGCAGAGAAATCGCCTTGGATTCATTGAAATGAACGTTTTTATTAAATCGACAGCGATATACAACATATTACAGTTTTTTTCTTGTCATCCAGAGTTTCAAAATCCCCCCTAATCTCATCCATACACACTTCCTTCCACGCATTCCTTGTTGCATCTCGATCCTTAAATATGTCGAGGGTTTTGTCCCACAAAACTGGCCTCTGTTCTACAAATGATATTAACAACTCATTGTCTATTAACTTACTCATTTTCTCACACTCGTCAACCACAAACACTTAAAACAATAAATAAATGTTATAAACAACTTACAAACTTTACAACAAGACACAAATTAAAAGGCTGATTTTCAAAGACCTCTGACTTGGAGCAACTGGGAAAGACGACTGATTAGCGGCGACGGTAGACAACCGCCAAATGTGTTAACGCCCATTTGGTCACGTACGCCACTGCGTAGACAAGAGCAGCAAAACACCGCCAGCCGCAGTGGTAGTGAACGGCTGCACAGCTGCCGCCAACGGCAATATAGCCGCGCGGCGTTTCTGCCTCCCAGTGTGTAAGCTTCCATTCAAGTTCATAGACTACTGCTCGAACGGCGGCGACGGCGAAATTACCGCCCCGGCAGAAACCGCCCAATGTGTAACCGGCGTTAGGCGATCGCTCAAGGAGGGGTGGAACCCGGGATTAACAATTAAAGACGGGATACTTGCGAGGGGGCGGCAGTTGCCGATCTCGCCCAGGGCGGCAAAGTCCCTAGGGCCGTGCCTGGTTCCACTACCATACCCAGCCCTGTTTCTGGGTTCACATCGGGAAATGAACACTGCTTTCCATCTCCACCATTCCATCGTCATTCCATTCGGTGCTGTTTCAAGCAAGCCACTCCGGGCTCTCAGGCACCGGCCGCAAAACATCGACATTAAGTTTACGTAGATGAAAAATGTTGTGATGTAATTTAATGAGTATAAAATAGAAATATAATTATTTGAGTTGCAAATTCATCATTGTATAGGAAGTTGATTCAATTCTGGGGGTTCAATGAACCATTGAACACATAGGACGAGCCGCCACTGGTTAAATATACAAACTAGATAAAGTATATTTGATTGCTGGAAATAACTTCATTTTGTTGGTGTAATGCTTCTAAATCCTATAAACTCTAGATATCACAAAAAAGGATGTTCTTTTTATTGTGGAAGTATAATATATATTCAGTATATAATTTCTTTTTTATGAGTGTCTGAATAAATAAAAACTCTCTAAAAACCTTCTCGGTTACCTGCCGGTTACAACTTCAGACTCCACAATTATTGCAAACGTACGATCAATGCTATGATGAGCACTTCGAATTTAACTACCATTTTTGTTATTTCAATGTCAGTCATGTTGTAAACAAGCACGAGTTCCGTTTTTCTTAGTACTTCGAGAAACGTTATTCGGATATCTTGAAAACTAACCCACGAAACACTGAATTTCTAGACTGAAACTCTTTACCTCTCGACCCAGAATCTTATAATCTACTTTTTTTCTCTCCTTCTTCCACTTTTACCGCTTCTTTTTCCACTTGCTCCATTGTTGACAGGTGCATCAATCATTGAGCGTGCTACTAATCAGTAGTTTGGATTATACTGATTTGGAAACTTAAATACACAGTACGAGGAAGCTTCCATCCATCTGTGCGGATCTGGAAGAAGAATAAATAGACGTGAGAAAAACCTGTTGTGTGCTACTGCCAGCTCACGGAAGCGCCACAACTTGAAAAAAGATGGAGTTCAATGAGGAAGATATGAAAAAGACAGAGAAAGGATGACCAGAAAATTAGAAATGGAGAGTGAATTTGAAAAAGAATCTTCAAAAGAGAATAATTCAGGTAGAGGAGATCAATGGAAGGTGAAAGAAATCAGATTATGTGCGAGAGAAGATGGGATGAATGAGAATGAGAAATATTAGAAGGAGAAAAGAGAGAATGCTAGTGGAAGAGGGAAATACGAGAATGGAGACTATGATGAGTTAAAATATTTAGGAAGTGCTTGACTGTATGGAAGAAGTATCATTTCAGTTATTACTATTACTATATATCTAATATTATAGCTTGTATATTATATTATTAAACTATATCACTGTATCACAACTGTACATTCTGTATCGTACCACGAGGTTTATAATTATTAGAGAGACGGAAAGAAGGTTAAAAAGAGAGAACGAAACCGAATAACTAAAATTGGAAATAATGTGTTTCACTGGACAGATTTTTTTTGAATTTCAACTAGAAGATTGATAGAGTAGGCCTACCAAATAAATATAAATCCGTTTGTAAACAAAATATATATTCATGATTAATAAAATGGGATAATTATTAATTCTATAACGTTCTAAAATAATGCAACATCTAAAAGCTATCTGCATTATGAGAGTTTAAAAAAATATTGGGAATAGAGTGAGAAGATTACTCGAGAAGAGTATTGAGAAAAAAATCAAGAAGAAAGAGAGAAAATATCATTTAAAGTCTTGGAATGATAAAGATTAAGATATGCCATCTCTTAAAACAAGAATTTTCAAAAGAATAAGAAGGAGACAACTGTTGAACAAATAAAATTCATCAAAGCGAAAGCGTCTTGATCGACCCGGCCAGCTACCAGCTAACCTGACCTGTAGCGGAATATTTACGACTGATATATAGCCAGCTATCGGTTAATAATTTGTCACGAATGTTTGAGAGGCAGCCGCAGGCCAACTAACAAATCCGGCCGTTTCCCACGCTCCCTATCATAGTCAGCCTTATTTGTGACGTCACTTTCCCAAGGTTTCCGCTGATTTTTTAGCCTAATCGCAGCTCGTGAAATGACAATCAGTCAGTAAGAGGAGGAGAGAGGAAAGAATAAGAGGAGAGATGAGAAGAGGAGAAACGAGTAGAGTCCAGGAAGTGTTAGGTTTCCACACATCTCCAGTTGAAAGTAGACAAGTCACGTCCGTTGAAGAGTGAATCTATTTCGACGAATTGGTAGATGGTATGATACATTGCATAGAACGTTGTGTAGAGCTGAGAAGAATTTCAAAAATATTTTTGGCTGATAAATACTCCACGCCGTTTTCGTTTTGGCTGTTTTATATAAAATTAGGTTCTTTGTAAAGTTCCAGTTCGAACGGAATCTCAGTTTAAACCAATCAAATTCGTTAAACTCTAGTTCAGTTTTATTTTCTATTCTCCTTTTTATATTATTATTACGTCTAGGAGACTCCAGTTATGAAACTCCAGTTAAGACAAGTCAGATTGATAGGTGAAACATTCTTTCCAATATATATCACCAGGTTAACTCTTATATTACGTTATAATGTTTGCTATAATGACATTCATTCTGAGGTTAAACTACCAGCTGATTCAATACAGTTCAGGCTTTTACTGTGCGAAGAATGTTTTGATTCAAATTAGTATTTAAAAATATATGATCTATTGCCTAAGGATGAATTTAAAAACTGAAATCCTTTATCAAATTTGACAGGTTCCACACGCAATAGCAACAGTATACTATCTCTTCTTTCTTCTTTCTTCCCACATAGTTTATTTGTCTTTTACGTTGATAAAAAAGGGAATGTATATTGGTAATTTATCAAAATTCGTTTCAGGAAGTAACTTGCACAAAGACATCACATCATCAATCTTTACTAAAAAACTAGCTTGATGGAAATGTTCAGTGGTTGGAGAAGTAAGATACAGTCACAGGGGTTGGAGGGGTTGTAGCATGGTGATCGGTCGTTCCATATGGACGTGAGGCCAACGGGTATCATTCCAATTGCATCACGATTTTGGACATTCTTCCGCTCACTCACACTCACAACGAAGGAAGACTCACTCGACTCCCACAATCGATGCCTATCTCCCAGTGTAGGAGTCTCCCAGTTAACTCCCAGCTCTCATCAGATCTCAGTGCCAGATAGATGGGGAATTAGTCATACCAGGCTTTTTCACCTATTACGATTTCTCAGAGTTATCGATTCTGAATATTTGATGAGCTTATAATGGTTGACCATCTGTCCTGATGAACTTTTGTATCACTAACTGACTAGTTAACAGGTTTGATAGAATTTTCTGTAATTTATAAGATATGTTTATGTGAATGCTTGCATAGATTGCATTCTTCCAGTTATCAAAATAAGACATGAGATAGTCTTGAATGAACATTACTTCTAGTTCAATATTGGGATAAAAAATTTAGTGGAAAATGGATGATAAATACATATTTAGCACAGAGACTTTACAGATGAACATCAATATTGGTCAAATTCAGATGATACACCTGAACCTCATTTGAGAAATTATACTTATCTCTATACTTATAAAAGGCTAAGCCCCGACAGACTGAAATCACACCACAGCCCAAACTACTGAGCCTAAAAACTTGAAATTTTGCACGATTGTTTATGGTAGCCTGAAAACATCCACTAAGAAAGGATTTTCAGAAATTTGCCCCCCTGAGGGAGCTAGGGCCCCCCCAAAATGTTGTACTTTTTAACCGCTCATTGCACAGAAAAGTCATGAGGAACTTTTTTGTTCAGCTACGAAAAAAAATTAGATCTATGCAGAAAAATTTCGATCAGGACCACAGGGGGGTCCAGGAGAGGGCATTTTTCGAAAATTTTGATGTAAAATCACACTACAGTTCATACTAATTGTCCTACAGACTTGAAACTTTGCACAAATATTCTTCAAACATGCTAGACGCGCACTAAGAACGGATTTTGAGATATTTTGCCTACAAGGGTTTCAAAGGATGATAAAGGATCATATTTAGTAAGGTTATGAACATGGTAAGGTGAATGCCATAATTATGGAACTGAGATAATTGACACATGATATTCTAACATATGTTATAATCATTGGAAAGCTTAAAATAATTTCTTCAATCAGCTGATCGAATTTAATTTTCCATGGATCGAAAGCACTAGCTTACCACGTGTTTGTTCCATTGTTGTATGAGTCTTATACATTCCAATTAGAACAGAGCACAGAGATTTTCTTTGGTTAGGAGTTTGTTGATAATTCTTTTTTTCAAATTTTATTGCAAATAAAAATCACATTGAAAAACTTCCTAATAGACAACAAGATTACAAAAACAAGATGTCAAACATAAACAACCTATATTCATTTGTAGCATGGCCAGAAAAAGACAAATTTGAGTACTAGCCGTGAGTTCATTCAATATAACTCATATTTTTGTGTTAATATTTTGTGAACAAGAAGTACGAGTTGATGAGAGATGTGAGTAATATCTTTTATTTGATCTAAATGGTTATTAATATTGTAGTAGTCGGGGTCACTTCAATCAAAGTTTTTTATTTTGTAGCTAATAAATGTCATACGTATTGATTGTCCATAATGTAAGTGATTTAACTAATCAAAATTAATGGCTTACTGGTCCTTCACATAATTTATAGTATTCCTGGTGATTGAGCCTGTCTTTTTTCAGTGTTGACTATTAATAATAAAGCTTTATTTACAACTAGCTTACCTGGCGAACTTTGTACCGCCAAAAATCAATGTACACTTCACTTTATTTGGTGAATCATGAAATTTATCTGACAATCAATATTTTCATTCACATCTAAATACGGACTTCCTATGTGCTTGGTCATGCAGCATTCATTATTCCCAAAACATATTTTTCTCAATCAATTGGTAGTAATATCTAACAGTAAAGTGTTGAATTAAAAAAAAAATAGATAGGATAAATTAGTGTTTCAAAGATTAGTTTAATGTTTTCATAGTTGTTGATTGTCAATAAATGGTCCAGGAAATATGCGATGTACGATGAATCATCACCAGGAATTACATATTCTTTCCATCTTCCATTTTAGGATTTTCAGGATGAGAATAAGCTAAGCTAAATTCAAAAAATTGTGAATTATTCTGACATTCTTCAGTAATAATAAATTCAATATGAACAAATCTCTTCCTTGAGGTGAATAATTTTTTCCAACATTTTCCGGTCACTCAATGATAGGGGAGTGATAATTATTTGTATAGGTCTTCTAAGGAACCATTATCTACAGCTGGTACCAATCAACTACACTTCAACTCCAAACTACCGTTGTAATACCCGTAGCCTACACAATTTATCATAGGGTGATGTGTTTATTACAGCTGGTAACTTTAGATGCTAAATCATATTATCTCAATATGATCTTGAATCATGATCATCTTTCCATTCTTCGGTAGCCGCTAGGCCGACAATTTAGAAAACATAGGTCTGTAAAATAGATTAATAAATAATCATTATTAGCCACCCTATTAAAATTTCTGGTCAAAAACCATCCCCAATATTCACACAACATATTCCCAAAGTTTCATGCCGTTATGTCAAGTATTTTTCAAGTCATAGGGAACAAACACACAAACAGACATTCATTTTTTTATATATATATAGAAGATAGAGTTGGCTTATACACGTATGGAATAGGAAAATTATGTTTGACGAATCACCACGTCTGAACTACTGGACTAATTAACTTGAAATTTTGCTTATAGGCTAGATTCTTAATTAACCAAGGATGGTTAAAGGCCTATTTTAGGTTCTTTAAAATTTCATTAAGTCAAGTTTTCAGATTATCAAGTTTGAAAATAGATCCTTGCGAAGCACGGGTTCCTGCTAGTTTTATATATAATAATATAATAAACTAATTTTTTGATTGAGGAGGAGAGGGAACGTAATCATTGAATTAGCCAATGCAGAACCTTGACAAAGGCCTCAAAAATAATGATGCAATATGACTACTGCTTTCAAACCTCTTATCAGTACGATCAAGCCATTTTGAAGGTGCTCCAAGGAGAATAATGCGATGGTAAGCAACAAGGATAGGATTAGAACAAGACAGGGAGAACAATGTTTACTAGTGAACCGCACCAGAGCTGGCGATTGAAAGTTTGCTATGATCCCTTGATCCAGCACACAACCTCTGGCAGACTGTAAAGGCAACAATGAAGGTTGGCTTGTAAAGGGCACTTGACCGGTATGCCTTTTACTACCTTCTGGTGAGTTGAGTCCTCAAGGGCTCAAATCCCTTTGTTATATCCTATCAAGATCAGGCCTTGGTCAGATGGAAACTTCGGCGTAGGATGGAGAGGAACAATTGCTGGGTGGTATAGCTGCTGTAAGGTGCAGGCCTGCTCACAAACAATAATTCGGAATTATCGGTTTTGGAGCTCTCTCTTCAGGGTCTATCAAATATTTGATATGGTGTTCAAGATAATGCCTAAGGTCATGTAACAAAAATGAATCAACACTAACTGATGTAAGCATAAGTATTGGTCCGTCTCAGTAATGTACTGATAGTACATGTTAGGAGTCGGTTTCTCAAGTACAGAATAAAAAATCAATTCAATGTGAGTTGGTGAATAGAGGAATGGAAAGAGAAATAAACAATTTAATTTACTTTTACAGGTAAAAAATTGATAACACTCATGTGTTTAATGGAAAATATTATTTTTAATAACCTGTTAACACTTTTATGATCCATGAAGTCTAACTAAATCGTAGAGATGAAAACTCCTATATTTTTGTATTAACAGGAAGTGATTCAGAAAGAGCATAATCGATGAGTATGTTTGATCAAATTGCTGATTCACAGCGAATAATTAAAATATGGAAAATCAGTGGAGAAAAATGGGGCCCGGAAATACTGCAGTGATGAAGGGTGACCCGGGGGCTGTTGGTTGAATGAAGTAGGAGCTATTGGTTGGTAGTGGGGGGAGAGGAGAGTCATGCATCGCCTCTGGCTTTCGTCAAACATTATCAACGGACTGCCCCGCCAACCCACCAACCCAACCCCGATGTATGTTTGCAAATCTCTAGTTTGCAGTTGAGCTACCATTGTTTGGCAAGTCCCGTGCTGATTGGATTGATCGCTGTCCGATGGATATCCATCCACCCGCACTTGTTATTAATAATAAGTTAAATCCGGACGCTCGGCACCGAGACCAACATTGTTGACGACCCCCCTCCCCTTCCTTCTATCAATCACGTGACCCCTTCGATAAGGCCGCTCTGTGTACAGTACGCACATACAACACAGGTTTCATTCAAAAGCATAACATGCTTCAATCAGCCGGTACACCTAACCCAAGAATATTGTAGTATAGGCTACCGAGATCCAGTAAAGTACAGGTTCCATGTATCTTCTCATAGCATTTTTTATTAGAAGATACTTTCAAGATAAAATTTGAAAACAAGAGAAAATTTCATTATACTAATGTCATACCTGTTTATTTATACAAAGTCACGATTTTAGTTGGCATAATCAATTTTTTATTATTTTATTCCACTCTAATAATAAAATTATGTTCTATGTACGGCTTTCTCTGTATACTTTAAGTTACAAATATTGTAACGATAATTTACTGCATGAGTATGATTGTGACTGTCCAAAACGTAGTTGAGGGCAGAATATTATCATATAATAGGAATGTGGTAAATATGTTACCGTACAAGTTACGTACAATATTTTTTGTCTACTTATCTGAGAAAGAATAATATTGCTGAGAAACAAAAACCATTACCTGCTCCTGCTGGAGTTACTGCATTCCATAAACGACCTAGCCCTTAGCGCCTGGTTTATAACACACAGACTCATCGAGCTCAAATAGAATAATAAGGGCTATGTTATAAGATTTCAAATGACTTCTTATAACTTGAAACTCATTACATAAGTGGCAATAATATTTAAGTTATTATATTAGTTTCTCATATGTTATTAGAACTCAGTGGACAGTGCCTCGGAGAACTATTCATTTTCTATAATGAGGCACACACTGTTAGGAATTTGAATCTGGAAGAATCTGATTGAAATAAGAAACGATGTTTTTTGACCGTTTCGAAACCATGTATCGGATGACCACCTTCCTACTTAAAAAACAAAGTTGAATTCAAAATGGTGGATCCAAGATGGCGGAACAAATTTTTGAAGTCATAGCAAAGTAGTATTTTCAATTTTAGTGCGATCCCCAATCACACCCACCATCAAATTACCTTTGTGTATGAGATATTAAGCCGTAGGGTTAGCCGTTCTCGGACTTTTCACCCACTCTGTAATATATTATTTGATGAAATTCAAGTTCAAACGTAATGAGAACAACTTCTTTCAAAAAAGTATTTATAATTATAAGTTTCGAGGGAAAAATTATGAACAAAAAGAAGTGGAAAATTCGGGAATCGATCCAAGAACACTCGCGCCCTAGCCAAGCACTCTACCGCTAGACCACGGCTGCATTCAAAACAAGATGTCTTGTACTAACCTTAGGCTATAAGTTGCAAGTTGCTCACTTATAAACAAACACATTTTTCGCCCCACCTGGATGTAATGAGCTGGTTTTCGTGCGTCATATGGAGGCCGAAAGTGATTGTTTTCCGACCAGGCCGGTAAAAGTTTTACGGCCCTAGGGCTGTAAAATAACCTTGAAGTCAGCTGATTCTGATTTAATGTGTACGTTTTAACAAAATAGTTTATGAACGGAATCAGTTTATGCAACTAGGATTGAATAAAGTATTTTGCAAAAAGATACTATCATTCTATTTGGATGAATTAAATACAAATAAGATATATTATAAACTATTCAAATTCAATTTTCAGAGTAGGATAGAACTTCTAACCTCAATTTCCGATAACAAGCATTGTTGACATCCAGATTGTCCAAATTTCAAGTGTGCTGAAACAGCTGATCCAAAAAATGATCATTATTTGTGTTTATTATTCAAGAATCAAAACATTCATAATAATATCATCTTATTGCCATTTGAAAGAATAAAAAAGTATAAACTCAACCTCCCACATTAAATCATAATTGAACATGATATTTTAGGTTATTTAGACAAATTGAAATCTACTCAGCTAGTACGGCGTTTACCACTAAACCTGGTGGATAATTTTGGAACTACTAAAACCAACATAATTTTCGGACATGTTATTCATTATCAAAATTTGGAAACAGAATAGTTTGGGCCATGCCTATTGTTCTTTCCCGATCATATTTATATGATTTATAATTGTATTCACTGAAAATGAAAAAAAAATACTTGGAGAATTTCCTGATATTAAGTTCACCTCAGATTTGTTAGAGCTATGACCTTCCAGTTTTGCTTTCGGAAGTGCCTAATAAACAATTTCTCTCATATTTGTTTTATTTTTTTGTGTGGCGAAAAATAGCGTTCGCACCACGGGCAAAAATGTGTTTCCGGCTCTCAATCTTTTCTAGTCCTCGGCCTACGGCCTCGGACTTGAAAACCGATTTCGAGCCGGAAAAGTCTCATTTTCGACCCTAGGTGCGAAATATAATATTACAACAATGTAAGCTATGCTGACTGTATAAAAAATGTCATGTCGCATAATGAAATTTGAATATAAATTAAGAAAAATCTAGAAGGAAGATTGAAATTTGGGCTTCTAGGTGCACGAGATTGATATTCTTAGAATCTATGTGCAAAATTTGGAGATCTAAATCCTTCCTGTTCTTCCGGTATGCAATCCACAAGTTGACATGTTTTGATGCGAACAAACGAACACACGAACAAACACAACCCTACCACAGTATACGTACAGTATGGAAACTTGGCTAGTACCGTGACGCAAAAAAAAACCGCCATCTTGTTAGGAAGCGCCGCATTATAATAGTATTGATGGTAGGTTCGGATCACTTTGATGATCCGGATCAATTGATCTTGTTCACTGCCACGAGCCAATCAGAAGACCAGGATTGAAATTCCCAAGGTCACGTGACGTGTCTACTATTTGCGTCATGTAAAAAGCATTGGTTAGATAGGCGTTTTATTGACAGTTCCCATTCTGTACCTATTCTGTGACCCTACTCCCTCTCATTATATAGATAGATTTCATAATGAATCGTCGAGCACGACAGGGTGAGGATCTCAGATTGGGTAGATAGTTAAATTTGTATGAAAATAACCTGAAATATTATGTTGTGTTGGGGGAGGTTAAGTTTATACATTTCATAATTTAAAATGGCAATATGTTAATATTATTATTCATTTTAATAATAAATATTGTTTGATTCTTGAATAATAAACACAAATTAATAATGAAAAGTTATTTGATCAGCTGTTTCAGCACACTTGAAATTTGGACAATATGGATGTCAACAATGCTTGTCGTCGTCGACTGCGGAAGTTTACGCACAAACGAAAATGCACCTTTGTCTGATTTGTTGACATATCCAAATTAGAGTACCTACCTATATCGAAATGTTTAAAGCTAATAATTATTTTACAGTTTTAAGTGATCAGTGAGTGTTATTTTGTTATCAAATTTGGTTTGTGGAGAATTCAAATAAGAACTTTTCTGTTTCCAAATGTTTGGACTGAAAATTGGAATTCAAAAATGTATGGAACATGACCTACATTTTGGACTACCGTATTTATAGTGTATACATTAAAATTCAGGGAAGAAACAGTTTTGGGCTGTGTCTGTTGGTCCTTCCCCAAACAATTGAAAGAATTGTGTTCAATGTATCAATAAATAAATATTATAAACTATGTTTTTATGCTTCTTTGCTTTTGTACACCGGAGCGAAGCTCGGTGCCTCGATATTAATCTCATTAAATGAAATCATATCATTGAAGTCAATTATTATATTAGGCGAGAAATTTATGTTTGTATAATGTGTGTTTGTGGATACGTATGTCGGATGGATTTCGAACATGTCTCAATTCTAGGAAAACTAACAGAAGTTTCTTAAGAAAGGATTTTTGATCTCTTAAGTAGCAGCTGATCATCAGAAGGGAGTTTCCCATAGTCTGTTCAAAACGAGTGAGAGTGTGAGCAAGTGAGAAAAATTATAATAGCTTTTGAATTACCAAACTTGGCGACCTCATTTTAAAACATTGCAGGATTCAAGATGAATATGAAAGAATAGGTACAGAAAGTACTTTGATGATGGCTATACGAAATATAAATTATATATTAACATTATCATCTAGGGAGAGCACCTTCCCGAAAACAAAATTCTATGACAGTGACGAGACTATATTTATTTTTTATTCCAGTTTTATTCAGCAAGCAATTTTTCTTATGATGGATCTCAAAAACTATTATAACTATTTCCATTGAATTCTTATGTTTCACAAAACATAAGATTTATAAAAACAGTAATTATTTTTCAATTCATGACATTGAATTAAGAGCATGTGTGGTTCTACTACCTATGAATATATTTGAAGTATGTGATAATTATGATTGGATTTCATTAGATTTTTTTCATTATCTATATATATAAATTCGAAATGGCACTCACTCACTGACTGATTGACTGACTGACTGACTGACTGACTGACTGACTGACTGACTCACTCACTCACTCGCATAACTAAAAATCTACCGGACCAAAAACGTTCAAATTTGGTAGGTATGTTCAGTTGGCCCTTTAGAGGCGCACTAAGAAATCTTTTGGCAATATTGTAACTCCAAGAGTTGTTTTTAAGGGTTTAAAGTTCGTCTTTTAGCATGTATATTCTTCTTCTCCCAATATAATTGAAATTATATTTTTAAATTATATTATTCTCTTAATTATAATTGAAATTTCAATATCATATGTTACTATAGAACTATAATCTAGATAGAGTACCTCTTCGAAACAGTTGTTAACTGGCAACTAAATTGATAATTTTGTCAGGTTGGCATTAAGTTGAGTTGACTTTGTTGGGTTGGCACCAAGTTGAAGATTTAAATGCATTTATCGCGGAAAAATTGATTGGGCACTGCTACTTCAATCCTGGGAATATTATATTACTAGCCGTCAGGCTCGCTTCGCTCGCCATATCCGTTTAACCAGACGTTTAGTCTGGACCCCCGACTGGATTGTCCTAATATATGACATAAATGCTGAAATGAAAAATGCAGGCGAGCGAAGCGAGCCTGCTGATCTCATTCTTGGACGATCCAGTCGGGGGACTTGTTTGAAATGTTAACAAACTCAGTTTCCATATTATGATATGATTCATCCAGTTCCGAGATAATCTTCCCATCTGATAAAATTAATTTTTTACAATAAAAAATATAATTTCTTCAGCATTATTTAGTTCATTTGATTATTTTTAATCACCTAATAAATTAGTTTTTTCAAATGTGAGAATAGTGGTACTGATGGGCACGCATAATAATAGCATGACTGCAAAACAAAATATTGAAACCAAAGACCTTGAAGATGCATACATCTTTAAGGTCTTTGATTGAAACTATAGACCTTATAGAAATAGACACAGCTTCACTAGATATCTGTGTAACTCGATTGTCAGCTGATTGATTATGAATATTCTATAGTCTGATTAGTGATTAGTCCTATCTTCAGAGTAGACGATATGTATATAGTGATATCGGAGTATGGAGCAATTCCTTTTCTTTTCCTATTATCCTTACAATACAAAATTTCAAAAAACCTTGTGTATACATTGTGACGCGCGTTGAAAAAGGAATATTCCTGCCAAATCTCGAATTCTATCAACGCGTTTGGCCGTAATTGTGTTACATACATATACAGACAGACAAAAGAAAATCCGAGTTAAAACATAGACCTCACTACGTTCGGTCGAAAAAGTGGTTGGTAAGAAATAAAATCAGTTTCAATGTCAATAAAACCAATAACATTACTTTAGTGTTAAATAAATCTGTCTCGCTAAATAAATCTGATAAACCTGGTGATAATCTAAACTTGGGACTTCACGTTAACTGAGATCAGAATTCAAGCAACTGTGATTGTCCTCATATGAAAGAAGTCAATAGCACTAAAGATGACCTCATCGACGCATAAAAATGGGACATCTACATAAAATTGATCTGCAAAATAATAAGATAGCTTTCCTATAAATTCTATAAAGCAAAAAAATTATGAATCAAAGTCAGGGAAAAAGAATGTAATTTGCACTAGTTCAGTACATATTTCAATATATATGGGTTAAGCATATTGTTATGGGGTAACCATTATCATGATCCATCCCTTTTTTGCTCCGGAATATGTAGGCTTTTGTTGACTTGAGAGGATCACAACAGGAGAAGCACATCCACCTTCGCTCAGAATTTTCTGTGATCTGTGAGGGCGATAGGGGAGGTCAGGTTCTTCTGTATCCGATTCATATTATAATAAATGATTATAAATAAATGATTGATTTGCAAGCTGAAGATCCTGGAAGATAACTTATAATATAACAGTTCCAAACAAGGAATTGAAATTTAGAACTACTGATTTTAAACAATAATTGGGATTTTATCAATAAATTAACACTTCAAAAGATGATGCAATTAACAGAATCAAATTTATGATACTATTAATCATTCATTTGGAATAATGAAATGAATTAGTCTTTCTTATTAGTACTATTAGCAATTTCTGCATGAAAAGTATTCGAGTTCATGTGATGATTTTTGAACGATCTTTACAATTTTTAATAGGTTTTTGATGAATCGTCGAGATATTTGATAATGCACTATTGATTTTGGCCTTTTCGCGCACTATTATGGCACTTTTGCCTGATCAGGACTCAATAATATTATTATTCCCTCACGCGTACGTATGGTGATAGTCCTGTGAGGCTGCTGGTGGACATCATAATATGGAATTGTAGGCAATAAGTACACTCTCAGTAGTACGTTCAAAACAATAGGAACTTTAGTTTAAGATTCAAATAATAATAATTAGGAACTTTACTTTGTGCTACATAAATTATATTCAATTTAATAGGGAGAATTGGCTGCAGGTCTCCTTTCTTCTTGAGATTATCAGTAGCAAGTCTTCCGCTCTGTGTGGTGAGGAAGTTCTTCTTCAGGAAGAAGAATTTCCACAGCCTAAATAATAAATTGATAATGGGTAAATAGCCAAATAATGCCAAGTTCGGCAATGTATAACATAGTATTGTAGCCACAAAACATAAAAATAGGCAGAAAAACTCCGACCAGGAGCAGAGAGGGGTCCAGGAGAGGGCATTTTTTAAAAATTTTCATGTAAAATCACACTACAGCTCAAACTAATTGGCCTACAGACATAAAACTCTGCACAAATATTCTTCAAACATGCTAGACGCGTACTAAGAACGGATTTTGAGATATTTTGCCTCTAAGGGTTTCAAATGATGAAAAAGGATCCTATTAAGTGAGCTTATGAACATGGTTCACGGTGAACGCCATATGGGAATGAGATAATTTATTGATTCACATGTGATATTCTGACATATGTTGTAATCGTTGGAAATAACAAAATCATATGATAGAAATTCAAAAAAGAACATCTGTTCTATTATTGCTTCCTAGCTGATTCCACTTAACCTCAATAATATTGTTCTGATAATTGATAATATTATTATTATTATTGGAAGTATTGTTTTTGAAATTAATTATCATCAATAGTATTGTTTTAGTAATCACTAATTATTTTTATTTTCCCAAACTCTGTATAATATAATGGTGAATGTGAAACAGATGCATCAAAGAAATTATCTCCAAAACATATGTTCAGGATAACCATAGTTTTGAACTTCGTTTCCCTGATGCGGTGTATAGGCACAGAATAGGTACAGAATGGAAACTTGTAATCAATCGCCTATCTAACCAATGCTTTTTACATGACCCCAATACTAAACACGTCACGTGACCTTGGGAAGTTCCAATTCTGGTCTTCTGATTGGCTCGTAGCAGTGAATGAGATCAATTGATCCGGATCATTGAAGTGATCCGAACCTACCATCAATACTATTACAATGCGGCGCTTCCTAACAAGATCATCGAATTTCACAGTTTACACAAAGGAAAAAGTACTCTGAAAACAATTATATATACACATATACAGAAGTCTAATCGTTGTTTCAAATATGAGCAAGGAAAGTTGTGTGAGTGTACCACACCTGATTTTTTTTCTAATTGAAAACTTTACTGATAGATATTACTACCAATTGATTGACAAGAATAATATGTTTTCGGAATAATGAATGCTGCATGACTAAGCACATAGGAAGTCCGTATTGAGATGTAAATGAACATGTTGATTGTCAGATAAATTTCATGATTCACCAAATAAAGTCAAGTGTAACATGAGATACATTGGCGGTACGAAGTTCGCTGGGTAAGCTAGTTGTAAATTAAGCATTATTATTTATTAATAGACAACGCTGAAAAAGACAGGCTCAATCACCAGGAATACTATAAATCTATGAGGGACCAGTAAGCCATTAATTTTGAGTAGTTCAATTACTTCCATTATGGACACTGGATACATTATGGACAATCAATACGTATGAAATTTATTAGCTACCGTACAGCATAAAAAAATTTTTGATTGCAGTGACCCCGACTACTGTATTATGAATAACCATTCGGATCAAATATGAGGAATTACTCGCATCTCTCATCAACTCGTAATTTTTATTCACAGAATATTAACAAAAAATATATATATTAAGTTATATTGAATAAACTCACGGCTAGTACTCAAGTTTGTCTTTTCCTGGCCGTACTACAAATAAATGTAGGTATATGTTTGACATTTTGTTTCTGTAAACTTGTTGCCTATTAAGAAAGTATTCAATGTGATTTTTGATGGCAATAAAATTTGAATTTGAAAAAAGAATTATCAACAAACTCCTCAACAAAGAAAACCTTTGTGCTCTGTTCTAATCGGAGTGTATGAGACTCCATATACAGCTGATAGAAGGCGCAAACCGAACTGGCTAACGATGGAACAAACACGTGGTAAGCTCGCGCTCTCAATCAACGCAAAATCAATTCGATCAGCTAATTGATGAAATTTGAAGAATATTTGTGCAAAGTTTTAAGTCTGTAGGCCAATTAGTTTGAACTGTAGTGTGATTTTACATCAAAATTTTCGAAAAGTGCCCTCTCCTGAACCCCCCTGTGCTCCTGATTGGAATTTTTCTGCATAGATCTGATTTTTTTCGTACTTGAACGAAAAAGTTCCTCATGACTTTGCTGTGCAATGAACGGTTAAAAAGTAAAAATTTTGGGGGGCCCAGCTCCCTCAGGGGGGGGGGCAGATTTCTGAAAATCCTTTTGTAGTGGATGTTTTGAGGCTACAATAAACAATAATTGTGCGAAATTAGGCTTAGTTTTCAGGCTTAGTAGTTTGGGCTGTGGTGTGATTTCAGTTTGTCGGAAGAAGAGGAAGAAGAAGAAGAAGAAGAAGAAGAAGAAGAAGATTGATTGATTGATTGAGTACTTTATTTATGTAGATTACAATATATACTGTCTTATACACTTATATACAATAGCTTACAATACAGCAAAATTATAGATGAATTTACATGATATAGACTAAGAAAATAATTATTGAACTGTATATGATATGAAAAAGCAATTTGTAATATAATAATATATTATATAGATAATAATTATATTGTTTGCATCTACATAAATTGGCGGAGGTTTGGACATATCAATGTCCATTCTTCGGAAAGAATATTAAAAATATTCTCCCCACTAACTCTCTACCAAAAGAAGAAGAAGAAGAAGAAGAAGAAGAAGAAGAAGAAGAGAAGAAGAAGAAGACGAAGAAGAAGAAGAAGAAGAAGAAGAAGAAGAAAGAAGAAGAAGAAGAAGAAGAAAGAAGAAGAAGAAGAAGAAGAAGAAGAGGAAAAAGAAGAAGAAGAAGAAGAAGAAAAGAAGAAGAAGAAGAAAAGAAGAAGAAGAAGAAGAAGAAGAAGAAAAGAAGAAGAAGAGAGAAGAAGAAGAAGAAAGAAGAAGAAGAAGAAGATAGATTATTATGTTGCTTCGGCCTGTGATCTTTATTCAAAATTCAAATTCTTTATTCAAAAAAAATAATTATACAATCAAATGCATTCCAAAAATCAAATACAATATTGTTTCCTAATTTCTAATATGTGTTCCCTATAGGCTACCCTGTGTGGGGACACTTGAATATATATAATAAAATATTTATATACAAATTTAAATATTATATCATGAAGAACATAATAATTGAATATACACACACACACACACACAACACACACACACACAACACACACACACACACACCACACACACACACACCACACACACACACACAACACACACACACACACACACACACACACACACACACCACACACACACACACACACACACACACACACACACACACACCACACACACACACACACTTACACAAAACTTAAAACTATGTACGGAGTGGTTGCTGTTTTTTTTTCATATTTAGTTAAATTTTATTCATAGTTAACGTTTCGTTTTTTTTCAAAGTGCTGATGTAATTAGACCATAAATGAATGCGTTTTGAAGAAAGATACAGTGATTGAAATTTGATACTGTCTTACTGTTTACGCATACCGGACGGGATTTGTGAGTTCAATGATCTTTGATTGTTGCAGTGTTCATGTCGTGTAATGTGAAAATTATACTAAATTTAGACCTATATTAATTTAGTAAAAAAATCATTCGGGTTGTCTAGTTGTAAAATGAATTTCTTGATTTCTTTTCTAAATAACTGACGTGACGTTATTTTCCTTGTTGTTACTGGAAGTGAATTGAATATTTTTATAGCTATGTATTTGAAGTGTCGTCTGGAATGTTCTAATCTTGGTTTTGGGAGGTTAATGTCCTGTGAATTCCTGAGGTTTATTCTTTCTCTCATCTGTTGAATATCGAAATTATTTTCAGCTAAATCCAGCAATGCTTTGAATAGAAAAGAATGTCTCACTGATAATATTGATAGTTCTCTGAAGAGCATCATTGAACTATATTGTTTAGGTTTATTACAAATTATTTCTAATATATGTTTCTGACCAGTAATCACAGGTTTAATATGAACATTGTATGCACTCCCATAGCATATTATTCCATAATTTATTCTAGAACCAATAACTGCATGGTATAATTGTAACAATACTTCTTTTGGACATAACTGTCTGAGGTAATAGAACTTCCTTATGTATACAAATAACTCATTTTTTATCTTCTGTACATGATCTGACCAAATGAGCCTACTATCCAATATGAGGCCCAGATATTTAACTGTACGTGCTTGTTACTTTCCTTGCCCTACTACCATAGGTAAGGAAAGTATTGCTTTCCAAAAAAAATTAAGGTAGCCAAATTTCAAGATTTCTATACGTTTCAAGGTCCCCTGAGTCCAAAAACATGATTTTTGGGTGTTGGTCTGTGTGTGTGTGTGTGTGTGTGTGTGTGTGTGTGTGTGTGTGTATGTGTGTGTGTGTATGTGTGTATGTGTGTATGTCTGTGAACACGATAACTCCATTCCTAATCAACCGATTGACTTGAAATTTCAAACTTAACGTCCTTATACCATGAGGACCCGACAATAAGAAATTCAATAAAATTCAATTCAAGATGGCGGAAAAAATGGCGGATAATTACTAAAAATCCATGTTTTTCACGGTTTTATCGAAAACGGCTCTAACGATTTTCTTCAAATTTATACCCTAGATAGCTATTTATAAGCCCTATCAACTGACTTGAGTCTCATTTCTGGGAAAATTGCAGGAGCTCCGTAATATTTTTGTGAAAAATGGCGGATAATCACTAAAAAACCAAGTTATTCACGGTTTTCTCGAAAACGGCTCTAACGATTTTCTTCAAATTTATACCCTAGATAGCTATTTATAAGCCCTATCAACTGACTTGAGTCTCATTTCTGGGAAAATTGCAGGAGCTCCGTAATATTCTTGAGAAAAATGGCGAATGATCACTAAAAAACCATGTTTTTCACGGTTTTCTCGAAAACGGCTCTAACGATTTTCTTCAAATTTTCACCATGGATAGCTATTTATAAGCCCTATCAACTGACATGAGTCTCATTCCTTGGAAAATTGCAGGAGCTCCGTAATATTCTTGAGAAAAATGGCGGATAATCGCAAAACAAAAACATGTTTTTCACGATTTTCTCAAAAATGACTTGACCGATTTTTTTCAAATTCATACCCTGTATAGTTATATATCAGCTCTATAAACTAGCATGAGTTTCCTTCCTGAGAAACTAACAGGGGGTCCACCCCATTCTTGAGAAATTTACTTTGTAACCTCCTTCTCGTGCTTGAGGTAGGTGGGTAGAGCAGTTTATTCAAAAGAACACACGTCGATATTTTATTTGTAGAACAGCTGTTTTGACAACTTTTAAAAAATCCTCAAATTTCATAATTCAAACAAAGGAAAATGTACTCTGAAAACAATAACAATAGTATAATCGTAGTTTTAATAAAATTATTAAGCCGCCAATCGGCATAATGTTATTCCCCTAGATTATCCTCGTTTAAGAATGAGGCTTATAGATCAATGAGCAAGGAAAGTAGTGTGAGTGTACCACACCAGATTTTTATTATTTTTTTATAGTTTCACAGTTACACAATATATTATTGACCTGTTGCGCACAATCTAATTTATGGAAGTAAATACTAGTTAACTCCTGATCCGTGTTTTGAAGATTAAATTGTATTATATTAGATTCTGTATCTGTATAAATGTCTTGTAATGTTAAAAATCAGCTGTTAATCATTCGCCGTATCGTACTCCGAACCATTCGCCGTGCCGCTTGCCTCTGTTCTAACTGCTCGCCTCACCTCATTCCGAACGCTGAACTTTTCAGCCAATCAGAGCCCTTGATTACAATTCGCCGTGCAGCTCGCTCCACAATATTTTGGCTATCCATCACAAGTGGAAAACATGCGAACATGAATACAGAAGTTGTGAAGTTGTGCTCCTTGGAGGGTTATCTCTTATGATAGAGCCCCACGTTATGAAGCTATAATTGTGTAAAGTGGTAAATTTCCAATCCTTTACAGATGATACGATGTTATTGGTATTTATAAGAGCAGTTGTTAAATTCCCTCTTTTGCGAATAAATTCACAAAAAATTAAGGCCGTCCGGCTCGCAAAATTACTGGGTTCAAACCTCAGCTCTAGCTCAGTGGTAGATACATGAATTTTACAAATACAAATAATCACCATAAGGTTCAATGACCGGTGATTAATAATTCTTACCGCTGCTTCTATGAAGTTCTTGAAGAATACCAGTGAGGAAATTAAAAGAATATTTGATGACTGATTAACAGTAACCATGCACCCACTAGAGAATAATAAAGACCAACTATAGTTGTTTCTAGTTGATTCTTAAAACGCTCGTCGTGAATACAGGTATTCACCAATTTATCCTTCCAAAATTCCTTAGAACTTACAACGCCAGTTCTTGAAGCTCTCTGGATCCTTATATGATATAACTGGAACCTTATTAATATAATTTTTCAATATACTTGTTCTGGCAGACTAAAATGATTATCATCAAAGGATGATAAATACTGAGTGCTCTTAATAAGATCAATATTATTTGATTCAATAATTTTATGTGCTGCTGAATATTTGTTGGTATTAAAACAGCTCAAACTGTATATCACGAGATGAACTAGGATAAAATAAATTTCTACGATTTGTATGCTGACATAAAACACAAAATATATTCCCATAAAAAAGTGTATATAAAATGCTCGATATATCTATAATTTTTCTTAAATAAATTCTTTCTAAAATCTGAATAATTATCACAGGTTTTGCTAATATTCACAATAGTGTGTTTCAAATTCATAATTACATTATATTTAATACTGATACTTAGACTTCCAATCAATACAAAATTCTGCAAATAGAAACCTGTTTGGTCTATAGGTTTGATATGATATACTTTGTTCAATTAACAAAATTGTAATTAATAAATTATTATTCAAACATGAGATCTCAGGGATTTATATGAATTCGGGCCGTGCGTGGAAGTAAGCCTCCTACATATATCAAATAAATTTATAAAATGATCTTATGAACTATGTGATATTATTCAACACGTGGTGACTTTTTATTTAATGTAAGTCAATTTGAATAGCGCTTTTAATTAATTCCCCCATTATATGCAGAAAATCTAAAACGAGCTCGTTTGACTTATCACTCACATAAATGAAGTTCTTGACGGTCTCGTGGATTGAATTAATTATTTCCAATAATTAATTAGGTAGGCTCCTTTCATCTCTGCTGGGCTAGCGCGTGATCCAGATTCTTATAAGTTTCTTTCCGAATTAAAGATATATTTATAGGGAATAGTTACGAATTACGAACTCTTTGACAGCACTGAGTTCACAGATAATTTAACATTTAATACAAATATTTCACATTTAAAAAAGGGTTTGGCTTAATAGTTTTAAAATTTTAAAAAGGAAGAAAGAACCCTCAACTCCATGTGCATCCTCTCAGGTCGAGATCTTCAGCCAGAAGAAGGAGGTTTTCAGAAAAATTTGTCTCTTCCAAGAATAATTCTGTAAGCTACTCTCTGATTGGCCTTCAATTTAATAAACTCAATACAATTGGTCGCCTTGGGAATCAGGGCTTCCTCGACTTTATGATAGAAAAAATTAAATAAAAAAGTTTTTATACAAATATATGGAGTGTTTATCTTGAATTGATTTCATAAATAAATCATAACATACAATTTTAATAGATAATACATTTAGTTTTTTATATGAGTTTGTATACTCTTGGTTTCTCGTGCTTTTTAGATTATAATAAATATTTATACAGAAATAATAGTTGTTCGTATTTCTACACATCAACTTCCTTTAGTATACATAATATATCCTTTGTGAGTAAATTTTATATAGTTCAACCTGTTATACTGGTTGACCGAATGATCAGCTGATTCGCTCAGCATTGATTCTAATAATTATCGATTTATTCAAGATCAACTAATTCTTTTCAAAATGTAAACAAATAATTCTTACCTCAATGTTCATGCACACTTTTATTTTTTATAATCCGCCAATAATAAGTAAGCCGCTTTATAATTTTTTGATCTTGCCAATGGGTTCTCATAGTTATTGAATCATAATTATACATGTTTTCTTATCATTTTTGATAATACTATTACTCCTAATCGCTAATAATATTCGATTTAAGTTGATTTATCCTTTGACTAGGTCTAACGTTCTTTCCATTTTATAATTCTATTAAAATTCATTGGTTCATTTTAAAATATTTGATGGTACTAAAGTACCACGTGACAAAGTATGGGCAATTTTTTATTTGATTAGATTCATGTTTTGAAGAATTCATTGTTACGAATGATAAATTGATAGGAGCTTATAAATATTTTCTAATTCAAATGAAATAACTTCTGAAAAAAATAATGATTGGATAAATACCAATATTGAATTATTGTTGACCAAGAACTCAGTACATCGAAAATTCATTCAACTAATTCTGTATTATAATCATTTTCTCTATTGATAATCAATTTCATCAACTAACTGAAAAAAGTACTTCAATCTCCATGAATTGATTAATAGAATTTGATAAATCTAAAGTGTAGGTCATATCTAAAATCACAAAGAGTTCGATTCTTATTGGCAAGATAGATGTTATTTAATGCAGAAATCATTGTTATTTTACTAAAAGATAGGATAAAATGAATTGTTCTCTTCCAGGGAGAGTTTTGACAACCTACAAAACTCATTTTTCATTTGAAGAAATAATATCAAAAAGGTGCATAGGACCTTACTTTTTTGTTCAGCTTGCCAAAATACCCCTCATTTCAATATTAAAATTTTCGACTGACTGTACAGTGAGTCAATCATTCTATCAAGGCTTAAATAATTTTGAAATTTCAATTAAATAAAAATGGTAGAAAATAATTATCATGTAGATATCAACACCTTTATTTAAAGACATATTAACTGCATGCGTTTTCATATTGCCGATACAGCATTGATAAAACTGTAGACGTTTATTTAGCAGTCTCAAAAAACTTGTCTAGCTGAAAAATTAATAATACATGCCACGTGTAGGCTTATACATTGCATCAGGAAAACGAAGTTCAAAACATATGTTTTTCAGATAATTTCTTTGATGCAGCTGTTTCACATTCACCATTATAAATAAAATTATACAGAGTTTGTGAAAATAAAAATATTTATTGATTACCAAAACAATACCAATATTATATTAATGATAATAATTAATTATTAAAACAATACTTTTATTATATCAATAATAATAATATTATTAAATATATTTATCAATTATCAGAATAATATTATTGAGGTTGAGTGGAATCAGGTAGAAAGCAATAATAGAACAGATGTTCCTTTTTGAATTTATATCATATTATTTTGTTATTTCCAATGATTACAACATATGTTAGAATATCACATGTCAATCAATAAATTATCTCATTTCCATATGGCACTCACCTTACCATGTTCATAACCTTACTTAATAGGATCCTTTTTCATCCTTTGAAACCCTTAGAGGCAAAATATCTCAAAATCCGTTCTTAGTGCGCGTCTAGCATGTTTGAAGAATATTTGTGCAAAGTTTCAAGTCTGTAGGACAATCAGTTTGAGCTGTAGTGTGATTTTACATCAAAATTTTTGAAAAATGCCCTCTCCTGGACCCCCCTGTGCTCTTGATCGAAATTTTTCTGCATAGATCTTATTTATTTTCGAAGCTGAACAAAAAAGTTCCTCATGACTTTGCTGTGCAATAAGCGGTTGAAAAGTACATAATTTTGGGGGGCCCCAGCTCCCTCAGGGGGGCAAATTTCTGAAAATCCTTCCTTAGTGGATGTTTTCAGGCTACCATAAACAATCGTGCAAAATTTCAAGTTTTTAGGCTCAGTAGTTTGGGCTGTGGTGTGATTTCAGTCTGTTGGGGCTTAGCCTTTTATAAGTATAGAGAAGAAGAAGAAGAAGAAGATCATTCTCTACCATTTTTATTCAATTATTACAATTTTAAAATTATTCAAGCCGTGATAGAATGATTGACTCACTATAGTCAGTCAATTGTCAATTTCAATACAGTTTCAATTTTAATATTAAAATGAGGGGTATTTTGGCAAGCTGAACAAAAAAATAAGGTCGATATTTCTTTAAATGAAAAATGAGTTTTGTGGGTTGTCAAAACTCCCCCTGGAAGGGAAACTATTTTTTGATCTTATATTTTAGTAAAATAACAATGATTTCTGAGTTGAATAGCATGTCTCTTGCCAACAAGAATCAAACTCTTTGTGAATTTAAATATGACCTACACTTCAGATTTATATAATTCTACTAATTAAATTCTTGGAAATTGAAGTACTTTTTTCAGTCAGTTTATGATTAGTTGATGAAATTGATTATCTATAAAAAAAATTCTTATAATTTTATCAGTACAGAATTAGTTGAATGAATTGTCGATGTACTGAGTTCTTGGTCAATAATATAATTTTTAATATTTGTATTTATCCAATCATTATTTTTTTCAGAAGTTATTTCATTTGAATTAGAATTAGCTCCTTTCAATTTATCATTCGTAACAATGAATTGTTCAAAACATGAATTTAATCAGATGAGAAATGGCCCATATTTCTGTATTCATGTTCGCATGTTTTCCACTTGTGATGGAAAGCCAAACTATTGCAGAGCGAGCTGCACGGCGAATTGTAATCGAGGGCTCTGATTGACTGAAAAGTTCAGCGTTCGGAATGCTGTGAGGCGAACAGTTAGAACAGAGGCAAGTGGCACGGCGAACGGTTTGGAGTACGGTACGGCGAATGATTAACAGCTGATTTTTGACATTATGAAAAATATGCTCAGTTTGCTGCGCTGTTCGAGGTTCGGTTCGCCATGTGTGGACGCAACTTTAGTTGTTACAGGTCATTTATACAGATCACAGGCCAAAGAAACATGATAATCTATCTTCTTCTTCTTTTTCTTCTTCTTCTTCTCTTCTTCTTCTTCTTCTTCTTCTCCTGCTTCTCCTCCTCCTCCTCCTCCTCCTCCTCCTCCTCCTCCTCCTCCTCCTCCTCCTCCTCCTCCTCCTCCTAATTCCCCTCCTCCTCTTCTTCTACTCCTTTTTCTATCTATATCTATAAAAGGCTAAGCCCCAACAAACTGAAATCACACAACAGCCCAACTACTGAGCCTAAAAACTTTAAATTTCGCACAATTGTTTATGGTAGCCTCAAAACATTCACTACGAAAGGATTTTCAAAAATTTGTCACCCTTAGGGAGCTGAGGTCCCCCAAAAATGTTGTACTTTTTTACCGCTCATTGCACAGCAAAGTCATGAGGAACTTTTTCGTTCAGCTAAAGAAAAAAATAGATCTATGCAGAAAAATTCCGATCAGGAGCATAGGGGGGTTCAGGAGAGGGCACTTTTCGAAAATTTTGATGTAAAATCACACTACAGCTCAAACTAATTGGCCTAAAACTTTGCACATATATTCTTAAAACATGCTAGACGCGCATTAAGAAAGAATTTTGAGATATTTTGCCTCTAGGATTTCAAAGGATGAGAAAGGATCCTATAAGTAAGCTTATGAACATGGTAAGGTAAACTCCATATGGAACTGAGATAATTGACACATGATATTCTAACATATGTTGTAATCATTGGAAAGCTCAAAACAATTTTATCAATCAGCTGATCGAATTGATTTTGAGTTGATTGAGAGCGCGAGCTTGCCACGTGTGTGTTCTATTGTTGAGGTGCATACAGACTTTCGCTCGGCTCCGCAATCGAACGTCACTGGAGCAGATCAACCGGGGAGCAAGAGTGGAACGCGAGAAGAGCTAACATCTCCCGTAACGTTCATGATCGGAGCGATTGCGGAGCGTGCGTGGAGCGATTGCGGAGCGACTGCGGGTCGTGTGCGGAGCGTGCGTGGAGCGTGTTGGAAGATTGCGGAGCGTGCATACAGATTTACGCGCCGCGAACATGAGCAATTCACTTTTAATCAGCTGATGCCAAGCTTTCTATATCTGTATCTTACCATTTCTGTGGAAATACTATATTATTTTCACCATATATTTATATATTTCCACTATATACTATATTACTATATTATTATACTATAGTAATATTTTCACAGAAACGATAAGATACAGATATAGAAAGCTTGGCATCAGCTGATTAAAAGTGAATTGCTCATGTTCGCGGCGCGTATATCTGTACGCACCTTTAAGGTGCAATTCATTTTTAATCAGCTGACTATATCTGTATTTTTACAGAAACGGTAAGATGCAGATATAAAAAGCTTGGGATCAGCTGATTAAAAGTGAATTGCTCATGTTCACGGCGCGTAAATCTGTATGCACCTTTATGTGCTGGGCCAGTTCGGTTTGCGCCTTCTATCAGCTGTATATGGAGTCTCATACATTCTGATTAGAACAGAACACAAAGATTTTCTTTGGTTAGGAGTTTGTTGATAATTCTTTCTTTAAATTCAAATTCTATTGCCATCAAAAATTACATTGAAAACTTTCTTAATAGATAACAAGATTACAGAAACAAAATGTCAAAAATATACCTACATTTATTTGTAACACAGCCAGAAAAAGACAAACTTGAGTACTAGCCGTGATTTTATTCAATATAACTTGATATATTTTTTTTGTTAATATTTTGTGAACAAAAATTATGAGTTGATGAAAGATGCGAGTAATTCATGATATTTGATCCAAATGGTTATTCATAATATAGTAGTCGGGGTCACTGCAATCAAAAGTGTTTTATTCTGTAGCCAATAAATTTCATACATATTAATTGTCCATAATGTATTTAGTGTCCATAATGGAAGTGATTGAACCACTCAAAATTAATGGCTTACTGGTTCCTCATAAAATTTATAGTATTCCTGGTGATTGAGCCTGTCTTTTTCAGCGTTGACTATTGATAATAAAGCTTAATTTACAACTAGCTTACCCGGCGAGCTTCTTACCGCCTATGTATCTCATGTCACACTTGACTTTATTTGGTGAATCATGAAATTTATCTGACAATCAATATTTGCATTCACATCTCAATACGGACTTCCTATGTGCTTAGTCATGCAGCATTCATTATTTATTTATAAGGTTAGCAAAAAATACAAGAATCGGAAAAGAAAAAACAGGCTATTGCCTAAAACTACTTCAATTTCCTAATTTAGTTTTAAATTGTCCATCAATCAATTGGTAGTAATATCTCTCAGTAAATATGATCTTCAATCATGATCATCTTTTCGTTCTTCAGTAGCCACCGGCCGAAAATTTCGAAAACATAGGTATGTAAAATGGATTAATAAATAATTATTACTACCCCCCCCCCTATTAAAATTTCTGTTTAGAAACCATCCTCAATATTCACACAACATATTCCCAAAGTTTCATGCCGTTATGTCAAGTAGTTTTCAAGTCCACAGGGAACAAACACACAAACGGACATTCATTTTTTACCTTCCTTGCCCTATTACCATAGGTAAGGAAAGTATTGCTTTCCGAAAAAAATTAAGGTACCCCAATTTCTAAATTTCTATACGTTTCAAGTTCCCCTGAGTCCGAAAAAGTGGTTTTTGGGTATTGATCTGTATGTGTGTGTGTGTGTGTGTGAGTGTGAGTGTGTGTGTGTGTGTGTGTGTGTGTGTGTGTATAAGTGTATGTGCGTCTGTGTACACGATATCTCATCTCCCAGTTAACGGAATGACTTGAAATTAGGAACGTATAGCCCTTACACTATAAGGATCCGACACGAACAATTTCGATCTAATGCAATTCAAGATGGCGTATAAAATGGTGAAAATGTTCTCAAAAACACGGTTTTTCGCGATTCTCTCGAAAACGGCTCCAACGATTTCGATCAAATTTATTAGTCATTGATAAGCTCTATAAGTCAATGATATAGTCATTGATAAGCTCTATCAACTGCCACAAGTCTCATATCTGTAAAAATTTCAGGAGCTCCGCCCCATCTATGCAAAGTTTGATTTTAGATTCCCAATTATCAGGCTATAGATACAATTTAAATAAAAAATTCCAAGTGGAAAAGATTGAGCATGAAAATCTCTTCAATTAATGTTCGGTAACATTTTCACCTAAAATTGAAAATAAGCTCGAAATTTGAGAAAATGTTATTATTTCAATTACAAACTGTTGGCAATTGTTGATTCTATTAAATCATTCACTATGAAGAGATAGCAAACTTCGAGTGTCTCCAGCCTTATTGCCCTGTCAACAGCTGGCTTGGATCTTTGAATAGTAGACTTGAGATGTGCGGGAACACTAGCGTCAGGTGATAAATTTTCATAACGGCAAGAAAAGTTGTGTGAGTGCGCCACACCAGATTTTTATATTATATAGATTTTTACATTCGGTTCAAACAAAAGCCTCTCTAAATGAAGGTAGATTGATAAGGATTCAGTTCTGTTGTTTTAATTTTTTTTTGAAATCACTTTCAAAAAGTTCATGTAGTACCTACTATTGTGTTTGATACACTTCTGGCGCTATCATAGTTTCACCACTATTCTGTTCCACAGTCCTATCTCTTGCAGTCGTTAACTATATCTATAATAATTATATAAAGTAAAGAGCTGGCTTATGCACGTACGGGATAGGAAAATTATGTTTGACGCAACATCACGTCTGAACTACTGGACTTATTAACTTGAAATTTTGCATATAGCTTCTTAATTAACCAAGGTTGGTTAAAGGCCTATTCTCAATTCTTCAAAATTTCATTACGTCAAGTTTTAATTTTGTCAAGTTTTAAAATAGATCCTTGCGAAGCACAGGTTCCTGCTAGTTCTAAATAGATAAAGATTTCTCCCAACATGCTTGACCTTTGAAGAATTCAATGTTCTGACAATAATTATTATATGTATTAAATGTAGTGGAATATAATATATTATATATATTATAATTAAGCACTAATTTTCCCAGTACAAATAACACAATGAATAGCCACACCTTTAATAAATATTTGATCTATATACAGGTTATCCATTCTACGTTATTATACGAGTGGTGGAGTGGACATTACAGTCCAATCTTAGTCACGTTGACAAATAAAAACTCATTGTATTGTATTCTTTGTCTAATGATAGACAAGTATAGCAACACCAATGTTAATCAAATACTGTCAACATAAAGCTTAACATTATGCATGTCACTATAGTACTTGGCTCACCTGATTCACTTCAACTCCAATTTCCAGATCCTAGATTTATGCCGAACATTCACAATTTCAACCCACCGTAATCAAATAATTAAATTGGAATTATATCGATTCCACTAGACTGACAAATTCGAGTCACAGGACTGTTTGACTCCAGCTCCTTCAGTGAGGTTATTTGAGAATTTATTAATCTATTAATTGATAAAATATTAATTTAATTGAATAATTAGAATCTAATATTATTGTTCAATTATTGAACTAACGAACTGTTTGAGTTTTACATTCGATTGGAAACTCCTCATCAATCTTGACTTTATCTGCCAGTGAGTGAGTGTCGTATTTTGTATGTGAGTATCAGTGTATGAGTATCAATAGAGTGAAATTGATAAATCAGGGAAAATTATATTGAAATTTGTGATTAAAAAAAAAACAAAAAAAACATCAGAAATGTATTCAATGTTTTTATAATCCGATGTTCATTTTCATCCGAAATCTTCTCATATTTGCTTTGCCTCGTCATTTCTACAAATTCAAATAAGCAGATTAAAAATCATGTACTGTAGTTTCAAGAAACAACACTTCCGATTTCCTCAAATGGTGACTTTTAAACTTTGGGATAATTAAACCGGAGTGGAACCTATCAACTCTCATCATTTTTCTCAATAATAAAGCAATATTGTTGAAATGCAATTGAGTTGTAACATGGATGAAGATGGCATGTCGACTGGCGTGCTAGATGGCTGGCTGGAGAGTGATCTGCTCGATCTTTGAGAAGAATTGTAAAAGTCATTTCCCATGACTTTACGATGATGACTAGACTCTAACTGTGGCAATCACCCATAGGTAGCTTGGCTTCACCGGTAATAATGTACTTTATTACCAGCCATTGTGAGTAAGCCAGAATCATGCTTCAATTTATTTTAAATATAATTACTTCACGCCTCCAGGAACCGGTTGGTTGCTGGCAAAATTCGTTTTTATGTTACACTCTCCTCAACATAAGGACCGTAGTTTGTTTTCCAATTTGTGTCACACTATTCTGAAATTTATGTGCTAATGCTTGCTGTTTTGTATTATAAGGACTTATTAGAATATTTCCTTGGAACAACTTTCTCCATACTTGATCGTGAGTTTCAGCCTCATTACAAAATTGGAATGTAGGCATTTGCAAGGATGAGCTGGGCTGCATAATGTTAAATACTGTACATAGTTTTTTCTTGATTTGAATTAAAGACACAACCAAGTTTGGTTAGTACTGAATACGTAATAGTTAATACGGTTGAAATTAATTTTCTTTTTAATACTGTCCCACCAATATAATAGTGAAGAATCCTTTATCTGAATCATCTTTTGATGAATTTAGAGTCCATTAACAAAATTACAAATTGATTTGAATGACATCTTTCGACAAAATGGAGCATAATAATCTAACGGCATCAGCCAATTAAAGCGATCTGTGGTCGTGGACTTCTTCTCGCATTTGATCGACGGTGTGTGACGTAGTAGGCCTACACTCTAAGCTGAAGTTGTGTTAGCATTCACCAATAGAATTTGAGAATGGCAAGTAAAATGCTTGTTCGTAGAACAGAAATTATTATCTCTTTCATATTGAAATAATTACAAGAAATAAGGAAAGTGTAGATATCATCAACAAAGATGCTGGTTTACTTCAAGCTGGGCTAATTTTGATCCGGGGTTAGTTCAATGCAGAGTACATCACATTTTTATTCCGAGAGACTTCATTACACAATAATGTCTTAGAAAAGTTTATGTCAATTTTTATTTCTCATCTCTCCCATTACCCACACCACTTGTAGTAGTACTAGGCGTCATCCTCATGAAAAAGCAGAGTACTGTGGTGTGCTTCAACCAGCTGGGAAATGGCTGTCAATTCAATTGTGTCATTGATTCCATAGTAATCAACGCCAAACTTATTGGACGTCTACGTTATAATAGTTCATCAGCACACGAAAGCTCAGTTGATTAAATGGTTATTTCCTGTGAAGCTCAGCGAATTTTGATTCCAGTTCTAGTAGCTCTCGAAATAAGCCCATTCAAAGCTTTTCACTGGAAGACAGGTAGCTCCAGTTGTTTTGCGATAATTCCAGGCTCCGTGAACCCAAACAGTAAAATCATGAACTTGGATAGATTACAATGTCTGTTAAGTGATTATTCATTGTGTGGATGGACTGTGCCTGGGAGTTGGATACATGGGCTGTCCGGATCTAATTAATGCCGCGGCCTGTTTTATTTGACGCCGGTCGAACGTTTGATTTTGATCCCCGGCGTTCTACGCAAATACCTGCACCGGCAAATGAATGGTCGCCGTTCTAATTAATGAAGTCGTGCACTCGCTAAGAGTACAAACACTGTACAAACCTCTACTTCAATATACATTTACCCTATTACTCGTTGGCTACGCCTTTTCCTCCAATGTACACACATATGCGGTGGTTGAAGCTGATATACATCACCATTCTATTCCATGTGCTATATATGTACTGTAACTCACACCATAGGACCACTATAGTTCTCTTTAGTTTCAATCTGTGTTCATAGATATATGTAAGCTACACGCTCCTATTTACTCATAGTCATTCATCATACTCAGTGTATAAAGCTTTATATATATACCAGAAGACACTTTAAAGTTTGTAATATAAATTAAAACAGGAGACACAAGATATAAATAGATTGAAAACACTTAAAAACTTACATTAGAAATGGGGGAAATTTTCGGAAACTGAGTCTCCTTCCTCAACCGAGCAGACTGCAGTTTTGAATCCATTCGAATCCCAATTTTTGGGATTTAAAACAGCAGTCTGCTCGGTTGAGGAAGGAGACTCAGTCTCCGAAAATTTCCCCCATTTCCAATGTAAGTTTTTAAGTGTTTTCAATCTATTTATGTCTTGTTTTAATATAATTATATATTTAAATATATATTAAAACAAGAGGCACAGACTGCCTCGTTGAGAAAGGAGACACAGTCTCCAAAAATTTCTCCATTTCTAATGTAACTTTTTAATTGTTTTCAATCTATTTATATCGTGTCTCCTGTTTTAATTTATTTTATACACATAGAGATATTTTCACAATTACAACTCACCAGTTTAAAAAGGCGACTCAGTTACCTAAATATACTGTAATACGTGAGTTCTTCAAGTTTTTTTCAATCTATCTGTGTCGGGTTTTTTGTATATCATTTTAAAAAACTTGTTCTAGTAAATGTGTTCATATGAACCTCTGGCTAGCTTATCAATTGTTGATCACCAGTAAAATCACTGTATTGATTCTGTGTATATTGTCCCAAAGCTATGTGAAATGTGAATAGACTATAATAGTCATATATTTATGCCACAAGGATTCTTGATAACGTGGCTATTGACTGTACTTTGAATCAAGGATCTCTATCTGTTAATGCAGTTAGAACTCTCACCAAGACAGATGCTAGCAGGAGAAAATTATTGGCGACCCAGTAGTTACCTCACGAGTATTATAGGCTTCTTTGAATATAGAAAAAATACAATATTTATTTAGTTAGATTTTATCAATCCAGATTTCATCTATCGATTGTTGAATCTCATGATAATTGATTAATTCTTTTAATTCTATTCTATAAGTTTATTGTGAAAAATCTACTCTATGCAACACCTAACCATGTTGAAAATACAGTAGTTTGTTACATTTGAATTAGTTTGTACACATACACACAAATCACGCTTGAATTCTTCATCCATACATCATCAAAATGATAGGGAGAGAAAAAATAAGGTAACCTTGTGCTATTTCTCTCCCAAATTTAGATAGGGTTACACACAGTCCGAAATAGATTAAGTCTTGGAGTTCTCCACTTCACAAAATTTTAAGTGCTTAAATATGTTCACAAAGTAAATTTTCAAATTTAGGTGCTTCAAAACCAGGAAGTTTTAGTTCTACAAACGCTGCCGCACCAAGTGGAGTGAATTATTGGAGTACTACTGTTATCGAACAAAATTAATGTGAAATGAGAAAATCATTCGCGTGATAGTGTTGTGAAAAAATAATAAAATTAAGAAGACATATATGCTTGAATTTGATATGCCTTACATTAATAGCCAGCCAGCCAGGTCACACGATATTATTATTATTATTATTTATTAATAAGAATTGCCCCTGGATATGAATTCAATTATGCTCTGCGTATTAGATTATCTATCACAAAATAATTTATTTAAAAAGTTCAAGATTTTTTATTGGAACTTGAAACATTGTAACAGTTGACTCGTTTGAAATTTTATAGGATGTGTTGAGGCCTCTCAACAACCACCTTCTGGGATAAGAATTACTTTTAATGTGTGTATTCAGATAAAAAAGAATGAGAAATAATGGGATGATTGGCTCGTAAGATTTCTGATGACATAAGATAGAAAATAAAATATATTTAATTGGGGAATAAAAGTCCAATTTGCTGTTATCACCATGTCTTCCTCTGAATTTATGTAATAGTTTTCAACAGATGAAGTGAATTAACATGTCTGTAGGACTGACTATTAATAACTGAAACTGGTTCCTCGAAACATTTTTACGAGAATACAAGAGAACGATATCAAGAGTGAAAAGTGACCCACTTCATTTCAGATTTCGTCGAGTTCCCATGCACTCTTTTTCCAGGCGATTTCATTGCTGGTGATGCCTGATTAAATGAGATCCTCCAGAGGGAGGATTGTCAGGTTATGAAAAAGAGTCGTATTATGTAAAGTACACGATTGAACTACCTATCTCTCTATACAAAACTCTATAATACAGTTTTGTTTGATACTCTTGCAACCTTTGTAGTTTGTAATATTCGAGGCGAAAGCTCGATAACTGAAGATTTTAGTGTTCTGTTGCAAAACTAATAAAATATTTCTACAATTAAAAAATAATCGATTCCTTATTCCGTACACAAGACGGATGCGTCCTCTATGAAATATAGTTCTCAGGTAGTTTTCAAAACACTATAGTGTGTTTTAATTTACTTCGTACTTGGAGGGATACGGTGAGTAGCGAAAAGGTGGGATGCAGCTGCCGCGGTGTTGCCGTATTTACACGGTCATTCACGAGTGAGAATAATGAGTACTCTCTTATAAGCCTACAGACGGGGAAAGAAGAGGCGGTCAGTAGGTACTTTCCATCAAATCAATTTTGGGTACAAGAAAACTCTATAATAATGATGATGGTTCCTTGATCCATTCCGAGCTGCGATGTATTAAAACACTTTTTCTCTATGTATTTAACACGACATGCAGTCAAAAGATAAATTTTGACTGCATGTCGTGTTAAATACATAGAGAAAAAGTGTGTCTGTGATGAAGAATTAACTGATTTACAAAACACAAAGGGACACAATATGAGCCTACATAGTCGACATTACTTATTTTGACCTTAATGAGTATAAATAATATTCATAGCTGAAGTAGGCAGGCCTATACGTCTGTGAGACGTCTTAATAAGACGTCTCACATAATATGTGAGTATTTCCCTTCAACCACGGAGTAATGAAGAGATTAATAAGTAATAGTTTGTGAGTCAAGAGATGAAATTTAATAAAAAAAATGCATTTGCTAATGCTAATTAAGTAAGTAATGCTAAGTAATGAGCAATAAGCACTTCTTTATTCCGTGCTTCTATGAAACTTACTATGAAAACTAGTGAGACCCTGGGCTGAAGTACTCGCTCGTGAGCTATATCATTCTGATTTTAAAATCTGCAGCTTGTTGGCTATTCTGAGAAAGATTTTTAAAAACCTATAGAAAATGTTTTGCAGAAATTACACAATTGTTGTGGAGAGGTACACAACATGCAAAGGCCAAGAGCCCCCCAGCAGATGAATCCAACTGCCCTATTAACTGCTCAACAGGCAGGGGTCGCATCGGCGCCAGCCAACTCATTGTAGCTCCTTTCTTGTCATGCTTGTACACCATTGATTATACGTTGACAATTCAATGGCTTCTGAGGTGATCATGAAACAATACAAAAAACTAATCTATAACCATCAACCTGCGTTTTGTTTTTGGCATGATTTTGTAGGATTTTAAGAGTATTATAATCAAGTTTATACAAAACAAAACAAAAAATAATCCAAAATAGTCACTGGAATTTGATATAATTTAAAACACATTTCAGCCCAACAATATTAAAACTCTCCCAGATAAAAATATGCTTAGAATTATCACTACAAGTTCACGTGTTTGACTTCGTAGAGCAGTTCCTTGGCCGATTTTAGAATAAGGAGGTGTTTTAGCTGGCTGAACACTAGAGTGACCTCTCTTTCTCCTAGCTTCTCCACGTTCCATCACGGATAAATATATTGAATACACAATAAAATGATTGTACACTTTAAAAATTTTAGTTATAACTTATATTTAAAAAAACACACTCACGCACACTGTACAATCAAAAGACACACTCACAACTCTATAAATCTAATAATAGTGATTATTTTACGCAGAACACTGACCATACGCAAGACAAACGCAGAGCTTACCTTCTCTGGCGAAGTTATGGTGACGCAGAAACATGTTCAGGATTCTCTTCATTTCATAGAAATCTATAGATCCATTATAATGAGACGAATGAACGAATACCTTGAGATGACGAAGCATTTCCAGTTCATTTCACATTTGTATAATGGATGTTTCAAAAAATTTATTTGGTGTTCATTCACAAAATATTTCAATATAGCTGTGAGGATTCATGACGTTTTAATTCTTTAGCAATCCCGAAGATATTTTCAATCCTGAACTATTTTTTCGTTTTGTTACAGATATCCAGAATCGAGGTTAGCAAAACTCTTCAACGGTAGCATTCCAATCGTGTTGGACTCGCTGAAACAGCACTATTTCATCGACAGAGACGGTGGCATGTTCAGGCACATACTCAACTTCATGCGAAACTCGCGACTCTTAATACCAGACAACTTTGCTGATCTCGATTTACTATTAGAGGAAGCCAGATACTTCGACATCGCACGTGAGTAATAAAGTTTACATTCACCATATTGAAGTCTCTAGTGACCCCCTGGGTTGGAGAACTCGCTCATAAACTGTTGTATTCATCTTTGAAATCAGCAACTTGTAATATTATACAAAATTCGTGAAAATTATGGAAACTGCTAAATATTTCTTCTGAAGGATAATTTGACAGTAGGTCTTATGGGGGTTCTATTCGAATTAAAAATACTACTTTTCTTTCGCTTCAAAATATTCATCTTGGATCCGTCATAATATGAATACTACATCATTTTCAATTCAACTTTATTTCTCTAATAGAAAGGTGGGCATGTGATACATGATTTCGATTCCAAATGATTGGATAATAATTCATAATATCAATTGAATAGAAAATATTTAGAAATTGCATGCTGTTAATAATCCATCTGACTGAGTTATTAATCACAACAAATGGTCTTCTTATCCACTATTGATTTTATACTGTTATCCTGAAAAAAGACGGAGTGAGTTAATTTCGTTGTACAATGAACTTGAACTGTAAAAAGGATCGAAGAACATGAGTTCAAAATTTGAAGCTGATTGATCAAATTGCTCAAAAGTTATTGTAGAACATACGGGCAGACAAACATACAAGCAGACAGACACACAGACGGGCAAAGATTTTGGCCTTGAGTCAAAAGTAAGAAATCGCTAACGCTCGTTTAATCAGAATGGAAATGCTTCAGATTGAAACTTTTTGTTCAAGCTGTTCTTTAAAAGATCACTCTGTAAAACTCGTACATATATGTATTCTGAGTATCACTAAGTGGATATTAATTTGGAAGCCCTTCATCGAGGTACTATAGAAACATATATCACGTTAGGGCACGTTATGAGACGTAAAGAAGACCACGTTAAAGACGTCACATGACCAGACTCGTTATGGAAATTGAATAACATAGGAGACGCCCTGGTAGACCGCCGACAACCTGGATACGTACCATCTCCAAGAATATGAGGAAGACGGATTTGGAGCCTGAATTAATCCAACAACGCTCAGAATGGCGGAAAAGGATTAGGAGGGCCGACCCCAAGACAAATGGGATATAGGCTCGGGAGAAGAAGAAGAACGTGATAAATCAATGGATCAGTTTTATGTTGTTTTACTATTATGAGTATTCAGGGTGTTTCGGACCTCCCTACCAATAGTCTAGTGCATGATTCCTGGGTACGAAACATATCTAAATACGAGTATCATTTTCGAATTTTTAGAAAGTTCATAGCTACTCACACAGCCAACATACTTTCAATTACTATTTTTCTTTAATAATGGCTGAACATACGAAAGTGAAATTCTGTACTGTCATTTATGACAACTGGACAAAGCTACAAAAAAATTCTTCAAATTCATAAAACAAAATGGCAGCCGCTTAATTGTCTTTAATATCTTTATGCGGTTAATATCCGTCTATTTAAAAAAAATACACAAATAACTTTTTTTATCAAATCCAACAACAATTTTAATGAAACCTCATTTTTCAAGATTGAACGAATATTATGGCAGCTTCAGGCTTGTTCTAAGATAGGCTTGTACTATTCCTCTTATGTTTCGCACTTGATAACAATCTTGTTTACAAGTGATAACAATTTTCAAGGTAGAAATGTTATAAGGAAACTGGAAAAACACAGAAGAGTTTGATAATATCAATAATATTGAATTGGAAAGAGCATTTTGTGCTAAAAATTCACAAACAACCACAAGCTACACCATAACAGCTAAGTTCTCTATAATTGAATATTATTATATTCTCCATCCTTCAGAGTTCTATTACTGGGAATTTTATTTTTAGGATGCACATAGGCCTATCAAGAAAATCATGTACAATCTCGTTTATTCGTTTAGAAATGGATATATTTAGCTGGGGGAAATGTGGGTTTTGTATTATGTATAATAGCTGTACGGAAAATGTACTAGGTGAACACTGGAATATGGACTAGTTTCATTATTAACGTCATGAAATGGAGTGTCCAACTATTATTACTACATGACGGGCCACAGACCATGGATATTTAATATCATGGAGCATCCCCTGTTTTCTCATTTTAAACCAGCGCAGTAGCCTTCAGAGTTTCAATGGAAAATTCGAAATTGAAATTCGAGATGGTCGATGAAATTTGTTAGCATGTTCATGTACACGGTCTGAATAGACTGGACCACCTCTTGATGTCAGTTATGTAATTAATTAGTGCACACTGATTCTGTTTAATGTGAAATAATAACATTTTGCTTGAAATTAGCTTGGTTCGAGCCCCTGTTAATAATAATCAGGACAATAATAATCGTTGTTACTGAACAGTAAATTATTTTGATTTGGCCGCAAGGTTGATAGGAGAGAGAGATAGTCCGTGAGAGATAGAGTGAGAAAGAGAGTGAGTAAGAGGTGGATTGTGCCCACCAACGAATTCAAAAAAGGAATGATTGCGTAATTATGTTCCTGCATATCTGGACGTTTGTTGAATTCAATAGCATAATTCACAGGAAAAACGACAGTAGCACAAATCTCATCTTTCCATGTTGATCCTCGGGTCATTCAAATATCGATATTGATTCAATATTGATTATTTCTACAAAAATTTCAAACTTCAAAAATATTATTCGAATAATAAATTAAACAAGGATCTTCTAGTTGTCCTGACAAGCAACTTCAAGAACATCCCTTGAGAATTATCAATTTTGTTCGTTGATACCGAGTACCCTTATCCAATTGAACCATCTACTCTTCTACTATCCATTACACTAAAATACTATAAAAATTCGCCTTCAGCACTCAAATATGTTTCGAGAATCGATAGTTACTCCATTGATGAACTTCACTCATGTTTCATAGGTTACGTAGAGTCCGATAATAAAATTCCCTCAATTGGAAAAATTTTTTACAAAATTTAGAGAAAATTCTAAACTCTATTGACGAATCTTCATTCTATGATAACCTACATTATTTCAAGTCCTCTAATGTTGATTAATCGATGTAGTCTTTATCGAAAGCACTACCAAGGATTTATGTGTCATTCTTCTCTTTGAATGTCCACTAGGTTTCTTTGTACAAGCTTTCTTTTTATTTGAGTTGACATTCTAATAAAAATGGATCGTGAAAATGTGAAGAACGTGCAGGGAAGAAGTCAATGAAGCACATAATTGATTTTAACTAATGTTATTTCCAAAACAAATTATGTAGAATGGCATTGGCTGTCCATCAAATTGATGAATTCTTCCTGCAGCTACAAATTTCAATACAAATTTTATTCACTGTGATTTAATCTTCAAGTCCGTAGCATTGATTATCAATGTCTTGCAAGACCTGGCAAAAGATTGTCATTTGTGATAAAGAATCAATAATCAATCAATCAATGAGTTATTTTCCTTTCAATAAAGTAGGCAGTACAGTAAGATGAATCTCATTTTACTCCAAACATTTTATTAAATAGTAGGTACATTATTCGGCTGTCATTTTTTATTCACATAGAAGATTAATAACTTTGTTTGACTGATGTGGAACTGGGAGGTTGACTACCGTCCACAGCTATATATATAATTAAAATATGCAAGATGAATTTAATGTGGTACATGTACATTTAATGTGAATTTAATCCATCCACATCTATGCTGGCCATGTGACCTGTCACTTTGCAATGTGACATCAAGCCCAAAGCATAGTTTTAAAACCTGAATGTCTCGCCCGAAGGCAGACGAGACTTGTCTTATTGAGGGATCGTTCACCAAAATAAACTCCCGAAACATCGACAAGTTTTTTATCAGACGTTATCAAATGATACCGGTATATTATATATAGTACCATACAAAGTGCTACAACATGTAGATTTATCATACGCCAACAGAAGCCGAATGTTGTTATCCTATTGAGGTCGGAAGAGCAGTGATCCTTCCATAAGATTTCAAGTTGATAATGCAATTTGAAGGATAATACTTGACTGATACAATTCAAAAACCCTCAGGGAATATTTCCACATGTGTTTTTTCTTACTATTTGAATTTTTTCCTCTAGAATGTTCATGCTGATTAGAGTTTTCTCTGAGGGAAAAGTGAGTCTGAGTGAGTCCATTGAAAAGTGAGTGCTCTCGTGCCTTCGTGTGCTAGAGATGTAGCAAGAGAGTATTGAATATAACATTTTATGCATCAAATTTCATACATCTGAGCATTCTATACATTCATTACATTTTATACTCTCTTTATCTAGGCCATGACCAGAATTTAGGCCAACTCAAGTTGATTCTCCATTGCAATAGTATACGACTTTTTTATTAATGAATAAATTTTTTCCATGATTAAAATGTACTTCCTTGTTGAAGTAGGAAGATAAATTTATAGCACTGTTAGTACTTCTTGTACTTGAGAATAATTTATTACCTCATATCATAGAGCAGTTCAACTGCTCGAACAAAACAGAGCATGATGAAAATTTTCACATTTTTTTAATAAGAAGCACAATCTCACAGACCGACAGAGCACTGGGAAAAATCCCTTGTGGAATTTTGTAATCAAACGTATGCAACAGAAAAAATTGAAACTTGCTCTTTATCATAATGTAGGAATAGACCTGTGAGGCCCGCGGTTATGCGAAGAATAAACTTTGAACATGGTTGGCGCTTGGAGCATAAGTAATAAGATTTGCGAGTACAAAGTTCGTCCTTTCTTCTCTTCATCTTCAACATTCATTCATACGAATCCGCTGGAATTTGTTTGCTCAGTACATTCATTTAAAATTGGATCAGAGCTTTGCGTTAGCCACGCTACACTAATAACAGAAATTCTGTTATTACAGTTCTGGGAAATAGGAATGAACATTCATGAGCTACAGATTTATGTAACCAAATGATAGTGATACTTGCAAGAATCACTCATTTATAGGTTCATCCAATCGTATAGTTTTGATGCCAACATCAGCCTTAAATTTTTTTTCAGGAAATAAAAATGAGGTCTTAGACCTACGTATTCAAAACATAAAATATCAGTTTCAGGCCTAGCCTGAAAATAAAAATATACAGTTCCTCTTCCAGAGCCACTCATAGCTGCTTCAACCAGTTTACAGCTCTTTTTGTGGTTTCATGCAGCTCTCTGACATCGCCCTCGAAAGATTGGGGGCATTCAGCAGCTATGTGGCTCATAGTCAGTGTTTCGCCACACTCACACAAATCTGACTGCTGTAGGTCCCATCTCTTTTAGGCAAAAAGTTGTTTCATCATTCTTAAGTTCAATATTGATAATTATTATTGGAATTGTCTGTATTGTCAAATTATTCCAATATCCTTTACTATCAGTTCATCAGAACAATGAAATTAAAAACGTTTAATCTTTATCTAAATCACTAGAATTATAACTCACATGAAATTATTTTAGAGATCCAGACTCCTGGCGAGAAACTTTGTTGAAAAAATAATATTTTTTTTCATCAATCAAATCCTTTACGAATGCCAAAATAATGCACCGTTTAGCATTTTGTTGCTGTCATATTAACTAAATTCTTCTACTGACAATCCGCATTCAGTTGTTGAAGAAACAGTCATAAAATCTCGCAACATTCCCAGCAGAATAACTCATACAATAATTATTATCCCGGTATGGGGGAATTCACGATCAAACCCATTTTCAACTGCGGTGATGATGTATGATAAGGAGAAAATCTGTTGAACGTTTCTTAGCAAAGACTACGCGAACAAGATGATCAACTTTTTCAAGTGGCTTAAACATGATTGGATACCATTGGATAGGAACTATAGCAATAATCATTTCTTCGGAGAAGAATCAACTAGTCTCAATTATGTCGTAGCACCCTGTATTAAGCAATATTCTCTGGAACGTGATCTAGTTCAAATAGGTGGTAGAAACACTATAAAGATTAAATGGAATTATAGTACCCTTTGAATTAATGGAATAACAGATTGAGAAAACAAATTATAACAACTAGTTTCAGTGTTCACACCATCGTCAGGGTTTTAACCAGTGTGAACTATGTAACTAGTTACTATCATTTGTATTCTTAATCTATTATTTCATTAATTTCAAAGGGTACTATGTTTCTATTTTATAAATGAAAGAAAGTAGCCATGAATTCATACTTTAAAAGAATTAAATGATACATCATTTCGAACGAATATAAATCAAACCTTCAAAAAATGATCTAAATAAATAATATTATCATGTAAGTTATATTGGGAATTTCGATTAGGAAATGCATTATTAGTAGATTAAATCATGATTATCAATTTATTTCACAATAATAAAAAATTATGTAGGCTATCATCCTTCATGTGCAAAGAGAACCATAGTATCAGGAAAAGGGCAGATAATTTAGGTGTCAAGAATATTATACAAATTTACTTGATCGGTAGAGGTTGTAGAGACAAACGTGGTGAGTTGATATTTATTTTTTAGTTGATAAATTAATATTTTCGAGGTAGAAAGTACTGCACTGTGTGATGTATTGGAGACTAAGAAGGGTAGTTTGGAAGGGGAGGAGGATGATACTTCATTCTGCTGTTGTAGACGGGCGAGAATTTTTGGGGGGGTAGAAAGGGTTGTGACAGGTGCAAGGGAGAAGTAGCGAATAATGGAGGGCGGTAGGGGGTTGAAAATAATGCAGATAGAATGGAATAGGCGGTGGTGCTCAGCGCTTTTCTACTCGCAGAATTGGCCCCGGCTGAATAATTGAGGGCCGCGGGCAGTTTGGGGCTCATTACTCAATGCCTTCAGGGGTACAGTGCCCCTGGACATAATCTCTTCAAATTCTGCGATGCTCTCAAAAGAGAATCGCCCCAGGCAAGCAATCTGCTCTGATCGCTACCCCTCTTCCACCTCATCACTCTCCTACTCCTCCACCACCTTTTCCACCTCCTCCTTCTCCTCCACCTCATCATCATCCCTGTCCTCTCATTGCTGCTAGCCTCAAGCACACTGGTCCTTCCCTCCCTCACTTACTTCCTCTTCTGTTTTGTTTGTTTCGCTCTCTTTATCATTCTCATCGTTTCCTTCAATCCTTCTTTCTCACAACCCTAAAGCAATTTGCTGCCCGTTTGCCCCTCCAACTCCACTACTTGTGCGACCCATATAATAATTACGACTATTTCCATTTGCCGAGTGTACCTAAGCGCGCACTCACCCCCAAGCGCTCAAAACTACAATTTCCAATCTGCCCCAAGCCAGCCTCCCCAAAATCAACGGACGCCGTCTAACGGTATCCTGGTTTCGACCCCGAAAGGTCACTGCTTATTTTTGTTGTCAGACGTTGAGAAGGAACAGACTCTGTGTGATCCTGTCATTCACTTAATCTCTTTTTGTCAGGATATAGAACATATATCTATTGAATAAATACAGTCGAACTGAATTAAATTGATATTTCTGTGTTGTCGAATATCAAATCTAGGAATAGATTATTAGATTTAGATTATTAGATTATTTGATTATAGATTATACATTTCTCTGAAAACCACCACGATTTTCCAGGGAGTTAATTTGGGAATGAATACTAATAATCTCAATTTCTTCAAATAAATCATCAAATGCATAGTAGGTTATGAGAGCTGCATTTAAATACAGTAGGTTTGAAAGCCCTTGTCTCTCTCTATTGTTGGTGGATTTTAATAAGAGAGTGATGTATGAAATTGAAATCAATACAAACAATTCTTACACAAATTTGCTTGAAATCAATTTTAATTATTCAATTTCTTATCATTGTCTTTTCTCTTATGTTTTAGCAATGTGCCGGCAACTCGAACAGCTGAAGAAGGACCGCGAACGACAAAGGAGCACATCAGGGGGCGGATCAGCCGCCTCCAGTCCGCGCAACTCCAGCATCGGGGGGCGATTGGGGGGCGGTGACAAATTGGACGTAAAGGCGGCAATTGGAGGCGGCGAGTGCTACGAATGTGTGGCACTTCATGTAAGTCCCGACCTGGGGGAGAGGATCATGTTGTCCGGGGATCGAGCCCTACTGGACGAGGTCTTTCCCGAAACTAACCAAGCTCTGATGGACGCCAGATCCGGGATGGCTTGGAACCAGCACGACACCAGACACGTGATTCGGTTTCCGTTGAACGGCTACTGTAAGCTAAACTCGGTGCAAGCGGTCACCAGATTGTTGAACGCCGGCTTTCGAATAGCGGCCAGCAATGGCGGCGGCGTTGAAGGACAACAGTTTTCAGAGTACCTCTTTGTGCGCAAGGTGTGACCACTTGAACTCTGTCGTGTGCTAGGTGTGTTTGTCTACTACTTGTTTACTTCATTTATCGCCAATTTTCTACGAAAATACATGGAAAATGTGTTAATCTATTTTTCTCCATTCGTCACAAACGTCCTACGAGAACCATTCATGGGAATGTGTTGATGTTATCATTTCCGATCTTGGTTCTCCAGTCCCATCAACTTGATAACCCACTACTGTTATCAACAATAACTGTCAATTGATTTCTTATATTTTCATCAGAAAAGTTTGATGAAACTTCACTTAAGAACAAACTGTAACTGTGAATTTAACGTTGGTTGTTGGCTGAGAGTGTTACCTGGTTCATCTCATTATTCCTGGTTATCGGAATTCACTAAATAGCTGCAGATCCACTAATCTCGCTCAGTCATCATAATCCTTCCAATTACTCAAACCCAAAGCTTAATTCGGTATCATTGTGAGGAGAAATGTTGTGACCGTCAGATTCTTGTATTATTGGGAAGATATTTAAAATCTTTAAGATCTAGAAACGTTTTCGATGTGAATGTTGACCAATGATCCTTAAATATAGTCATGTATGAAATACAAAGCTCGAATACTTATGAGCTTCATCAAGGATGATGAAAGGATTTATGAGGAGAAATGAATAGACCTACTTACAGTTCCAGTTCGATTCCAGAACACCAAGAATTGATTTTTAATCATATGTGATTGATGAAGGGAGTTGGTCTCAAGATTACTTGAACTTTTAGACGAGTTGACCATCCAGTTTCTGCAGTCTGTAGAGTGACATGGAGTTACCTGGTTAACACACTGAGACGTTATTCCTATTAAGTCTTTCCATGTCCGAATTTGTGGAATTTCGAGGAGAGACCAGTTTTAACTGGGATAGCTATTGTTGTTTTCACATCCGAGTATATCCAATATTATATGAGGGACAAGGTGATTTGATTATTTAACATCAATGTGATGGCTTGGTGATTTTTTATCCATATTCATTCAAGATTTTAACAATCCGAAAATGATGAGTAGTTTGTAATGTTCATATAGACATTGTAACTTTGTCCCCATACTATGTGCAATAATTTTTTTCAAAAGGACAAGCTCACTTCACAATGTGTATGAAGCATACGCGCTAGAATTGTTACTATCTATTTTTGAATGAACGAGTGATCGAGAATACTTTCACTAGAATCCACTTTGCTCCTCTTTCTCAATCATTTAGAAAATTTGATAATATGGTGCGAATGTAACATATTCTTCTTATCCGTCCCATATACAACCATGCACAGGGTAACGTATTTTTGTATTTTTTGTCACATTTGAACTTTAATTTATCTAAATAGACCAAAACAAAAATTGTAAAGATTTAGAAGCCACCGTACTACTTGAAGAAACAATTAATTTCACTCATTTCTCAAAATCTATATTTGATTCATTATAGAATTACTTGAAAAAAAACAACAAATAGCAAGACTGAGCATGTCATGAACCCATGATAAACAGATCTGTCTTCAAAATATCTTTGTATTTGATAGATTATTAGACAAAGTTCTGATGCTCCTCCAATTAAGACTTCAATGATGCTCCCACTTCAAGTTTTTAATCGAAATAACTAGACCAATACTGTTGAGTAATTTTACTTTAAAATTATTTCCATTATTAGTCAAGTAATCTACCTTGTAAATAGTACTTCTTAGATAATGAAAATTTAATGTGAATATTGAATGACCTCCTTGAATAATGAATAATAATTATTGTTTTCTTTTAGGTCGAGTGAATTAAATTTATTGTTTCAAATAAGACCATCTTTATTCTATTTCACATGCTTTATAAGAGTTGAATTTGTTTCTGATTGTATAGTTTAGAATTTTATCTAGTTGAAGCCGCTTGTTGGAGTGGGGTAGGCTCATCGAATAGGCTACAATTCCAAATCAGTTGAATATTATATAAATTAAAATTACTGATTGAAGAAAACCTTTTTAAGAGCTTATGTAAAGTTCACATCACCCCATACTATCTTAATTTCATTAAGTAAGGGAATTGATGAATTAATTCCCTTTAATTCGTATTTTGAACCTCTTATTCACTTAGAATCACAATACGATGTTGTTCAACCATGAAAGTTGTTTATTGTTAAGATAATGAGAGTTCTTCAGATTACTGGAATTCAATAGTGAAAATGGTTGTACCTGATGAGCCTACTATATTATAACATTTTTGTGAGTTGATGATTGTGAACTAGTGTGTAAAATTATTTATTGCTTGTTGCATATGTTTGTACAAATAAATTGTTAGTTTGACAATTTGTTACCTGTTTTACATCAAAAAATCAATATCATCCAATTGATGGTAGCATATATCCAATATTATCAAGAATAATAATTATTATTGTAATATTGAATTGTGTTTTGTAAATTCATTCCACTCTACTGGAAACGCAAAGTCAAATAGAAACCGCTTGTTATTTCATTGAGTTGATTATTTAATTTTATTCTACCTTTGAATATTTCTCAGGCCACATTAGAGTGGATATATTTTGAACATTCTCGATTACCTTAATCAGAGATTAAAATAATACTGCTAAATTGGAGATTGAAGTATTATTTTCTCTATGCAATAACTATGGATTCCTCTGAAGCGTGATATTACCATCAGAATATGCTGGAATCAAACTATTCTAATTATGCTGGAATTGAAAACCGATGAAAATTAATTCAAGTCATAGCTTCCACTTTCCAGAACATGAAAAAATAGATATTATTCCCAGGCTGTGAATTCTATTATTCAAGTTCAAGTATAATATTCAAGTAGTCTAACATGATGATGAGATAGCTGATAATGAGAAATTTACATAGCAGTTTTCAGCAGTGCTAATATATCACAATGAAACCAGCAATGGAGATCCAGAAGATCAATCTGGATCATCTCCTGTTTGTGATTCCACTTTGTTTTTCTTAATTCGCCAATACAATGTCGTCACCGGTTGATGTTGAACGTCCATTGAATGTGTTGTAAAACCGATCATTAATATAGGCAAGGGGAAGAATTGGACCAAACACCAATCCTTTCGGAACACCATATCAAACAAACTGTTGCCAACTCACTGTTGACTACTTTAGACTACTTTCTTTATTAGGCCTCTTTCACACGGCAGAATCCTAGCTCCTGAAGATCATATTACGGAAGATCATATTTCATATTTTGCAGCACTCCTGTGCTTTCACATGGGGATCTTACAAATAAGCCGACAGATCTAACAATTACGCCGACGTTTGCTCAAAGTATGACTCATCACTTTTTCTCAAAGTCTAACTTCCTTAAAAATATAGATAGAAGATTTCTGATTTCGGATTTGGATTCAGCGACCCCAAATTCTTTAAACCGTAAGTCCCATTTCCAAAAATACCCGAAAACAAGGGAGTTATAGCTGTTTTTAATATAGCTTTCCATTATCATAATTATGGTTATATGGTAAACATACAAAGATAACAATACTCCTGCCTCACGAAGAGACAGGCAAAGGTTTCAAGAAGTTTTCAAACACCTAAAAAGTTTAAACATGAACATTTTTAATTTTTAAAAGTTCAAAAAAAAACTTTGAAAAGATGAATCCAAATATGAACTCACGAATCATCTCCACTCATCACCCAATAAAATACGAGGAAAAGGACAAGTGAACTTCACTGAATTTCAATTTTCATTCAACAATCTAATTTATCAGGTTCAAATAGTTGATTAAAACTCCAAAATACCAGTAAATATTTCTTTGCAACAATCAGAAAAATCTATTATGAACATACAGTATAAACATTGTGGTGATCTGAATCGATCTATGGTAATAATAGGAACTGAAAGAATAAAAAATGTCATTCCATTCCAACTAGAATGAAACTGATGTCTGAGTTTGTATTAGAACTGCTGAGTGGATAATGCATACTGAGAAAGTCATGAATAGTCCAGACCAGCCTGGCGACTTTGATGCTTTTGACACCGGAATCTGGTTTTATTTTTATTAAAGAATGAAAACCATGTATCATAGTAAAAAGCAGTTCCATACTTTGTATTATTATATGAGTATTGATTAACATAATCATGGCTTGTCGATTTTAGTCGCTGAGCTGAATCCTCAGTCGTGAACTATGGACCAAGCACGAGCTTTTGCTTTCTATGTCGTATACCGTCGACACAAACTTCGGCTTTTTTGTTGTTCGATTTTTTGACGTTCTTATGAATTCTGTTGAATCAAACATAATTATATTTAACAAGTTGCGCTGAACCTGGTAGAATTCATAGGAATGGTAAAAATCAATTTTACGGAAATCGATGTGCATGTAACTGGATTTAGAAGATCAATACGATAGTGTTTTCTATCATAATTTAATAATTATTATCACAGAAATGTTTAAGTGAAAACGTTGGGCGCAAACCTACTGCCATGGGGAGACAAATAAATTCATGAAAAGCTTGATAGCTTGAATAGTGATCTGATATTTGTTACACGTTTTAGTCTAAGACATAATATGTCTTAGACTAATTTTTTATCTGTTTTGTCAATCGGCAGGAAAACGTTGGTTTTTCAAAGTTATCTTACTCTCTTATTTTGGGTATTTTCAGAAATCAAGATAAATATCCCATCAAATTTCCTACGTGAATACGGAGTAAGTTGTATAATAATAGCTACAGTACATACGTACTGTATAGTACAGTACCTGTTCGTTTTTACCGTATAATTATATGATAGTAGAAAGCTTTATTAAAAACAGCCATAACTTCCTTGTTTTCGGATATTTTCGAAAACGGGACTTACGCTTTAAAGAAATTTGGGGTCGCTGAATCCAAATCCGAAATCAGAATCTTTCTATCTTCATTTTCAAGAAAGATAGATTTTGAGAAAAAGTGAGGACCGGAGAGACGTAGAATCACCATGTGAAAGCGGCGATTTGTCCGCTAGTATCTCGATCCATACGGGTTTCTGCTTGCCTCGAGGGGAAAAGACGTAACAAAAGGAGGTTCCTGGCTCGGGTTCACCATGTGAAAGACACGATTGGACTCAACGTACTTCGACAAAAAAACTTGAACACTGTTCAGTGTTCAAGTTGCACGTCTCCTATCGTGTGAAAGAGGCCATACAATCTCCGGCTTGTTTGTTTGTTGACACAAACTATTTCCGGCATGAAAGGTGAGACTTCATCCACATTATTGTCAGTCCACGAACACCAGCAACATAATTATAATTTATCTAGTGAAATATTATGTTGAACAGTATCAAATGCTTCTTGATAAACCTTAATTCCTAGATCTACCATGCATATTTATTGTAGGTTTATTTCGGGCCGTCGGGTAGATTCTCTCAAGGGCCCTCCTACAGGGTTGATTCACGAAATTGCAACCCCTCCCCCACCAAAAAAAAAGGTTAATGAAGGGGTCCTCTTTCTTAACTCACTGAGTATACCATTCTCAGCTGACTTCGACTCAGAATGTTTTCTGCTTCAAAGAATTTGAAGGAAATGTGTCTTATTTTGCAGATTAATTTTATGTGGATGTCCCATTCCAAATGTTTATCGATGAGAACACCTAGATATTTAGTAATACTGACTTCTTTTATATCGGGACAATTACTGTTGATTGAGTTTTCATTACAGCAGGACTTCCTATATAGGAGGGGAGGTAGTATATAGGTGGTCCTGATTACAGTTTATGTGGAGTTTCAAATTTAAATTCTCTTCAGGCTTATCAGATCTGTTTAATGCGAAAGAGATTTATTTGGTTTCATCAACATTCAAGCTTAGTGAATTTATGATGAATCAAGCTTACATCGTTGCATATTGGATGAACGAAGTATTCTATAATAATCTTTCCTTCAGCATCTACTCTACCATGTCAAATTCAAATTTGGTGAAAAAGCATAGAATTAGCCATTACAATAAACATTTACGAACCATGAATTTCGCAAGTGCACGTTGGAATCACTGCACAAAAACAACAAGTCTGTTGTCAGTTTCAAACTCATTTTATAACCAATAGGATCCATGCAGGCACGTTTAATGCTATTTCACGCCCGAGGCTCTGTGCTTGTCATCGTAATAACAATGCATTTCATTAATTTAGTAGATGATAAATCGCGAAAACATCGTTTAGAGACTGTCATGCTCAACAAAAACAATAAACGCATGAAATTATTGTTAGCAATGTTGACAGTAGGCCTGCAATTTTCATCAATATTGTTGAAACGAAACAAGAGTGGCTGCTTGGTATGAAAACTGGTGCAAATCAATCGAGCAATTATTAGCATCATTTGTGAACAATCATCTTGGATCGCTGTTCTAAACGGCATGTTTCATAGAAAATGTAATCCAGTATAAAACATATTTTACCACTTGAACAAATAGCCTCTTGCATGATTCAATTCAATGATTTATCACATCCAGAAAATACATACAGTACACTAGGCCAAGTCAATACAATAAAATTTCTAACAGAATTACAAAAACATTACATAAATGAAGATAATACACAAAATGCAGTGCAAGAGCAGGCTTCAAAGTTATTCGGTTAAAAAAAATATATATAATAATACAGGAATATCAATAAACAATTACTAGACTTCAATTATATCACAGTCTATTATAGCCTATTCTAATTTCAATCTATACCTACTTTTACAATAAATCGTGAACAAACTAAAACCATAAAAACTCTCCTTTAATTATAGCCTTGATAATTATACTGTTCACAGCGCACCTGGTAAGCTCAATAAATGTGACGGTATCTGCGTCTTTAGTAAAAATATGTATAAAATTAATCTTATCAACTTTGACATACTTGAAGCTAACTCCTTAATACTAAATATGTCCTTTCTGAATTATAATAATATCGAGCTTACCATAGTTGCTGTTTACAGATCACCCTCTTCGAATCTGAATATTTTTATCAATAGTTTAAATGAATGTATTGATTACCTACATAGTATTAATAAAATAAACATAATAATTACTGGTGATTTGAACATAGATTTGAACCGTAACTCTAACGTTGTAAACGAATACTTTAACTTACTTTCATCTCACGGATTCAAATCATATATAAACAAACCTACACGGGTGGTCAATGGCTCTCAATCTTGCCTAGATCATATATTCTATAAAAATTCTTCAAAATCTATTGATGATTCTATTGGCTCAATAATTGAAACGAGTGTAACTGACCATTTTCTAATTTGCTCGAGTTTGTGTATAGAGAAGACTTCTCAGAAACCACAATTAACAGTTAACTATAAAGAATTAATCAATTAAAGAGAATTAGCAACAAACATGGAAAACTGCAACTGGTCCGATGTAAATGCTTTAATTGATTTGAATGTTGATGATGCTGTAGATCTCTTTGTTAATAAAATAACAACTGAGATAAAAAAGTCACTCACATAAAAACTTTAACACACAAAATGAAACCTCTAAAACCTTGATTACTACTGGACTTATCACTCCCATAAGAAATCGTGACCGCATGCATCAAATCCTCAAGAAACAAACTTTCAACATAATCCTCAAAGCCCAATATGTATACTATAGAAACACATTGAATAATATGATTAAAGAATGCAAGTATGACTACTACAATAACAAATTAAATCAGTGTAGAGGACATTCGAAAAAAACATGGGAATGCATAAATGATCTATTAAATACTAAACGGAAAACAGGTATGCCTAACATAGATTCGGAAAGTTTAAATCATCATTTTGCCCACATAGGGCAATTGTATGCAAATGAATTAACAAAAAATATCACTGACAGACAAAATATCCATATTGACTCTACAATTCCGTCAAATAACTCTTTCTAACTACACAATACAGACGAAGATGAAATATTCCAAACACTAAATTCTTTAAAAACTAGTTCTGCCCCCGGTATGGACACCATTAGTACTTCTTGTCTCAAAATCATTTCTTATTTTATTACAGAACCTTTTGAAAAACATAATAAATAAATGCTTTCAAATTGGCTACTTTCCAAAACAATTCAAACTAGCTAAAATCGTTCCTATTCATAAAGCAGGTGATCCAACTAATCCTACCCATCAGTTTACTGAATAATCTAGCAAAAGTAGTTGAAAAGCTGTTAAAGAGTGGATTAGTGAGTTTTTGGACAAATTCAAAATTATTAATACCAACCAGTATGGTTTTCAATCTGGAAAATTAACAGAAGATGCTATATCAGAACTTTTGAAATTGATTACGAATGACTTTAATAACAAAAATAAAACATTAACAACTTTTCTAAACCTAGCCAAAGCCTTCGACACTATCTCTCAGACCAGGCTCTTGGAGAAACTGGAACATCTAGGAATTCGGGGTTTACCACTAAAACTCTTCCATTCCTACCTGTGTGATAGGTATCAAAAATACTCACTATTAATAACAAAACTAGTATTAAGAAGGTTACCGAGTATGGCCTTCCACAAGGAACGGTTCTATCACCTATTCTGTTTCAAATTTACATAAACGATCTACTCAAATTAAAAATTAGAAATTGTAATATTATATCCTTTGCAGATGACACCGCTTTGGTTTTTACAGAACGCACATGGGAGAATGTGAAAATCACAGCAGAGAATGGTCTGAGACTGGTACACTCTTGGCTGACTGAACATCTTCTAACACTGAACACAAACAAAAGCGTGTTCATGACTTTTTCCCCAAGCGCATCAACTCAACCACATGCACTCAACACCATTAAAATCCATCTACTAAATTGCGATAATGATAGCTTATGTTCCTGTCCAAAAATAAATAAAAAAGATAATGTTAAATATTTAGGTATAACAATAGATCCTTATCTAAGATGGAACAGTCATATTGACAACATGTGCAAAAAACTATGATTTCTTATTTACAAATTTCATCAAATCAAACAACTAAATAATCAAAGAATAACAAAGCTAATCTACTACTCATATGCTCAATCTGTATTACAGTATGGCATTCGGGCTTGGGGGGGTGCTTTGAATGCTCATTTTAAAGAACTTTTTATTATCCAAAAACACCTTATTAAAACTATTTTAGGTAAACCTCGTCTTTATCCAACGAAAAATTTATTCAACGAGTTTAAAGTTTTAACAGTCCGTCAATTATATATCGAAAACCTTATAATTTTCATTCAAAGATATTTTTCTATTCCGTGAATCAAACTTCAATTTACGACCTTCCAGAAATAGGTTTGAAAATATAAGAATGAATCTTAATGTTTGCCGGAGACAATACTTCTACCTAGCTAATAAATTAATCAACAAAATTCCAGATTACCTTATGGAGCATATCAATCTAAATTCTAATTCATTGCTTAAAAAAAGAACTATTGAATGGGTAATTACCAGTAAAATCGAGGACATACTTTTTGAGTAACTCTAATCTTTGTTTCAATAGTACCGTATATTTGCCATCTCTCTTTCTTTCACCCTTATTCCTCTTATTCATCATCTTCTTTTATTAAATATTATATTATATAAATTCTTATTTGATCTTTTGACTATTGAATTTGTATTAGCAACTCTCACCTGCGCACAGGATTTTCCTTGCAGGTGATTGGTTTCTTTTATTTCTGCTGAAAGTTTTTTTTGTATATTTATTGTTGTTGAAGAACCAATAAAGAATTTTTTGATTTGATTTGAGAAAAAATTCATCAATTTCATTGATTTCAAATCGGAATACTCTCTACTATTTCAGCTGAAAACATTTCTCCAACTGGAATGTATAAGAGGATAACTAAGGATAACTATCCTTACGCAGAATCGTTTCCAGGTGAGGAATACTATTATTATATGAAATAATTGTTTAATTTACATTCCAAATCACTGTAACATGTTGCTTTTTTGAGGATAGAGCTGTATCATTCGTCCATTTTCATTTGTTTGAAAAAATTCAATTAACTCAATAAAAGAATAGATGAAGCATATTCATCAAATAAGATGGACCTGAACAATTAGCCGCTCTCATCAACAATGTATGCTGTCAGTTGTTCGGAAGTCGTGCAAACCCTGAGATCCGCCGATTTCGATCTCGTCAATGATGACAGAAAATCCTAATTCTAGTGATTTGACGGATTAGGAAATAAGAACATAGTTCGTGTTGGACTGACTGCTCTTATAATGAAAATAAAAAATAATAAACTGATTGAAAAAACATTCTGTACGTGAGAACCCAAATTGAAGGTCTTGAGACCAGACTTGTCTTTTAGAGACCAAAATTAAGGGGGTACATTTTATATTGCAATGGGGGATATCAATTACTTATCTAGGATCTGTCGACAGAGTTCGGAGTCCGAAAAGGTGGAAGATGAGGATTAAGTTGGGAATGAGGATGAGATTACCTCCAGGCATCGTGCTAGTGCGATGGCGATTAGATCGGAGTTGGTCTCTCGGTCGCCACGGCAAGGTCAGATGTCCGATATCACCGGCCTCCCGCTCATGCTGGTCGGAGAATTCGTCAGCCCTCGTTCGACAGCATGACTTATTTACAACTCAATACAAGAATGGTACAAGTTTACAAAAATACGAGGATACGAGAACACGAGATCCTGCAACAGAAGTCACAACTACTTATTGAATAAATCACATACTTGAAGTTGTATTCAATTCTATGGATGAGTTCTCATGAAAGCATCCAATGAATACAATACATTCAAACTATTATAATAAACGCAACTTTAAATCAATAATTGAAAGATTCAAGTTCAGAGAATAACGAGTTTGATCATAATATATCTAAATTTATTATAGAAGTCAGAAGCGAGGAAGTTGGAAGAGTTAAATATTGATGGTTTCTTGATCCATTCCGAGCTGCTTTGTATAAACACACTTTTTTATGTATTTGAACACGACATGCAGTCAATTATTAAGTAAATATTAAAAACTTTTACTTACTGATGACTGGAGTACTTTCAATCGTCTAGCAATAATTTTCAACAGTGTAGACCGGAAATGTTTTGATGGTTAGGAAGATTTGTGGTGTTTATTATGTGATCAAAAAGTTTGTTGTATTTGAAATTCAGCTGTCCATTTAGTATGTTGTTACTGTCTAGGATGGTGGCTTTATAAATTTGTTACTGTCTAGGATGGTGGCTATATAAATTTCAAACTGTTCTGTTGTATTTAATTCATGTCCATTTCTTTTTACTTTCAATATTGTAAGGTTGGTATCTATGTTTGTGTAGGAGTGCCCGGTTTCATTTAAATGTGTTTAGATTTAAAGAACATATCAACGCACTTAAAACCAAGACAGAATCAGCTTTTGCAACACATTTCAATGAAACCGGGCACTCCTACACAAACATAGATACCAACCTTACAATATTGAAAGTAAAAAGAAATGAACATGAATTAAATACAACAGAACAGTTTGCAATTTATAAAGCCACCATCCTAGACAGTAACAACATACTAAATGAACAGCTGAATTTCAAATCCAACAAACTTTTTGATTACATAATAAACACCACAAATCTTCCTAACCATCAAAACATTTCCGGTCTACACTGTTGAAAATGATTGTTAGACGATTGGAAGTACTCCAGTCATTAGTAAATAAAAGTTTTTAATATTTACTTAATAATCGACTGCATGTCATGGTCAAATACATAAAAAAGTGAGTTAAATATTCGTTATTTAAACGGGTGCGCAGCATCGTCTATACCAATAACATGTTTATACTGAGCACTGGGAATGCGCGCGAAACTTCGATCGTGGAAAAACCGCTAAACATCGAACCGTGTTTGTGTGCAGCTCAGCATAAGGTTCGCGTAAGCTTAAGCATAAGGTAAGCGTAGTACAGTTAGTTGAAAAATATGTACTTATATACTTAATGTGTAAACATATTAAAACTAACTGTAATAAATTACAGTTAGTTGAAAAATATATGTCCTTATTTACTAAGTATGTACTTTAGCTACGTACAGACTGACGCGCGCTTAAAACGAACAAGTATTCGCTAAGTACAGTGATCGCGGTCAGATTGCGAGCATGCCACTTGTTCCATTGTTGCCGGCGGGAACTTGGCCAGTTTTTTGCGCGCGATCCAGAATAGTGCGACCTGCAATCATTCTGCGTACTGCTCGCGTACTGACGCTTGAGTCTGTACGCACCTTTACACCCATTAGAGTGCTCACAAATGCTCAGCGTGGCGGTAACGGTACATTTAACTATCCCAAAACTATACAACACTTTCGTTGAATTCGTAACCTTCGCTCAGCGAGGTGTCGTTAAAATTCTATTTCCTTCTAGGCGCGACGAAAATAGAATATAAAATGTCAGATTCTGATTTACAGCAGCGATCTGTATCAATCATATGAGTTGTTGCTGGTTGCGCCATTTGTTGTCCATTCCAATTTTGTTGCTGCAGTTGCTCTTTGAAATGTCAGAACGATTTAGGATTTCACCAGGGTGTGGTCCTACGAAAAAAGCTTGTCTCTATAACGATTTATTGCGTTAGAAATCAACTCTAAGAAATTTACAACGAAATGATAGAGGAAATGGAGAAGGCAGTGAAAAGGAAAAAATGGTAAGGAAAAAAGGAGAAAAAGAAAATTGAGAATGATTTATTGGAGGAAATGAATAGTGAATAAGAAAGATGAATCAACTGTAAGTAACCACTATGAATAGACAAATGAACAATAATGTAATGATAAAAATATAAGGTTTGTCAGAAGAAAACGAAAAAAGAAGAAGAAAAGAAGAAGGAAGAACAGTGGAGTAGACGGTAGAGAAAAAATATGTTAGAAAAAAGAGGGCAAGAAGAAGAGATAGTAAATAGTGTGAGTGAAGGCGATATCTTCTCGATATAATAATATGATGGAAAACTATGAATAATATAAGAGAATTCCTTCCCCTTTTCCAATGAGAAACGTTTGTGAGAGGACTATGAATAATAAGAGAAAGAAGGACTGAACATATTATGAAAGAAGAAGTGTAAGGATTAACAAAAAGGAGAAAAAATAAGAGAACAAAGAAGGAAGATGAGATGGAGATAAGGAGGATTGGGAGGATGATAAGGTTAAGAAGAGGAAGAAGAAGAAAACAAAAATAAAAAAATTGAACACGTTAGAGAGGAAAGTAGGGAGCTGAAATATGAATAATTATGAATAAGTATTAATATGTTCCAGAGAGGAGTTCAGAGAATACGATGAGGAGATAATAAGGAGATTAAGAAGAATGAGGAGGAAAAAGTACAGAAAATACAGTAGGGGGAAACCTACCTACTGGGGAGTGAAGGTGTGATGGTGTGGGGGGGGTTTAGCCTAGGGCTCTCAAACATTGACAGTAGCCAGGGGACAAGGCGAGCAAATTCGGACCGAAAACACAAAGCAGGAACGTCCAGCCTGACCTGCATAGGTAGGGCGGTCAATTATGCATCAAAAGCTGAATTTCTAATGGCAAAGCACATCGTCATCTTCACAGTCGTCAAGTGCTTGCTCCTTTAGCTCCTTTGGTCGTGTGTAGTCAGAATTGCACAATCCTATACGGAGGCAACAACTGATCTGTGTCAACAAACTGATCCTTGAAGAGAGAGAGAGTGAGTGAGAGAGAGAGAGAGAGAGAGAGAGAGAGAAAGAGAGAGAGAATGAGTGAGTGAGATGAATTCTGCGCCTTACATCTATCATCTCGATATGGTGGTCAGTTGGGTTGTGTGTTACGTTTGTATCAATTTCAATGCGCTCATGTCTTATGTTCACAAAGAGAAGACTCCACATGCTGCCGCACAAATTGATCAAATTGATCTGACAATATCTCCAGCGCTCTGTTCAGTTTCAATTCTGTTGGAACGCTGGTCACTGTCAATAAGCTATGCATGTGTCAGGGTATCCCTTCTCTCAAAGTGGATTATAGGCTATCACTTATCTTCAAAGCTGTTCATGAAGTCAGAAATAATTTAAAGTATTAAAAATCAGATTCTTAAATCAATATTTTTTTATCAATTTCATACATATAGTATTATTGTATTAATAATACAATAATGAACCATCAAAAAGTACTAGCTTGGGAAAATACGAGAATACGATTAGTTATTTTGTCTTTGGTACAAAGTGCGAGTAGTAGGTGGTGTAGTGACAGTGTTTGATGGTAGATAGAGGAAAATTTTAAGTCCATAATTAATGGAATAATAGGAGAACATTATAGATGATATTGAACTGTTAGCAGTCAGCAAAATTTCGCAGTACAGTCAGAAACTGAAGAATGCAACTTTCTACATTGTAAGGCTGACCACTAACAGTAGGACATGCATGATAAACATGCATATCAATACACATGTCGACATACATTATTGTGTAATGACAGAGAAAGACTTTGAGCAAAATCTTTTGTGGTTGGATTTCTTTATCACCGATTTTTTTCTTCCGCTGCTGTAGGCTACTTTGTAATTTTCTATTTATTGTTATTGTTTTTTAATTTTTTATTAGAAGCCTCCCACTTATTACAAAAGATGTATGATGAACATTAGTGTGAGTGAACATATTATAACAATACATTTTGGGTAGTTAACAAATTTATCTATTGAAAGAAATTGTTAGGTCTAAGCACAAGAAGCTGGAAGATAAGCTAGAGATAAGATAATAACGGCTCTCAAGGCTATGATTATTAACAGCCAAATGAAAATAGAAGTCTTTTTGTAATTATTTAGTAATATAATAATAATAATGTTTGAGGTTAGGTTCTTTGACATTAGCTTGTCGGCGACCTTAGTAATTGGTCGAGCCGTATATTTGAAAATTAGCCAGACACTTTATAGCAAAATAATTGCATCTAGGTAGCATTCGTTAAGACGAGGACAAGAAGGTCTTGTAAACTAAGCATGTCAAATAAATGTCACAAAAACGATTAAGAAAACACAAAAATATTTATTGTATCATATTATAGCATGAACAAAAATTATAAAAACAAAACAAAAAGATAAAGGAAATGGGATTTATTGTTATTGAGCGCATTAATACATATTACAGTCTGGGGATGTACCAATCTTAATACAGTATCTAGTAGGTGCTAAAAATGTACATTTCAAAAAGCCACCACGTGGTATTTATTAAATTTTATAAAAACTCATTATAAGTGTAAAATGTGTATTTAATTAGATGTAACTTGCATGAGGTTGGAGTTGAGCCCAAAATTATTTGTTCTTTATAAAATAATATATCCTTGTATGGGGAACTACTTGTTAAGGTTAAAATTGCTTCATTGCAGATTTGTTGAAATCCACCAATTGGAGAATATATTTAAATCTTATGCAGAATAAAAAAGGAGGAAGTACGATCAAGGATGAAAAAGAGAGATCAATCCAACTGTTTAAATGTTTAAATGTTTAAATGTTTAAATGTTTGAATGTTTGAATGTTTAAATGTTCAAATGTTCAAATGTTTAAATGTTTAAATGTTTAAATATTTGAATGTTTAAATGTTTAAATGTTTAAATGTTTTAAATGTTTAAATGTTTAAATGTTTAAATGTTTAAATGTTTAAATGTTTAAATGTTTAAATGGTTAAATGTTTAATGTTTAAATGTTTTAAATGTTTAAATGTTTAATGTTTAAATGTTTTAAATGTTTAATGTTTGAATGTTTAAATGTTTGAATGTTTAATGTTTAAATGTTCAATGTTTAAATGTTTAAATGTTTAAATGTTTAAATGTTTAATGTTTAAATGTTTAAATGTTTAAATGTTTAAATGTTTAAATGTTTAAATGTTTAAATGTTTAAATGTTTAAATGTTTAAATGTTTAAATGTTTAATGTTTAAATGTTTAAATGTTTAAATGTTTAAAGTTTAAATGTTTAAATGTTTAAATGTTTAAATGTTTAAATGTTTAAATGTTTAAATGTTTAAATGTTTAATGTTTAAATGTTTAAATGTTTAAATGTTTAAATGTTTAAATGTTTAAATGTTTAAATGTTTAAATGTTAAATGTTTAAATGTTTAAATGTTTAAATTTTAAATGTTTAAATGTTTAAATGTTTAAATGTTTAAATGTTTAAATGTTTAAATGTTTAAATGTTTAAATGTTTAAATTTTAAATGTTTAAATGTTTAAATGTTTAAATGTTTAAATGTTTAAATGTTTAATGTTTAAATGTTTAAATGTTTAAATGTTTAAATGTTTAAATGTTTAATGTTTAAATGTTTAAATGTTTAAATGTTTAAATGTTTAAATGTTTAAATGTTTAAATGTTTAAATGTTTAAATGTTTAAATGTTTAAATGATTTAATGTTTGGAAATTTCGCATTTCAAGGATAATATAAAAAAGGAAAGGAGCCTCCTTCATACGTCAATATTAGAGTGAAAATCAGACTATAGAATTAATCATCATAAATCAGCTGTCGAGTTGACTATAAATTGCATGCCATGACGCATGCAATTCAATATCTCAATGTAACTTTTAAAAAATTAGCAGCTGTGTAGACTATAAATTGCATGCCTCATTGAATGCAATTTTCATACACTATAAAATAGGATGCAAAGAACAGCTCGTCTGGGCGCCTAGATGTCTTCTGGTTTTCTCACGCTAAATTCTGGAAAGAGTTATATGATTATTAAATCTTGTGTAAGCATGATCTGATCAAATAAATAGTTAGTGTATCAGTGTGGATGTGCTTATGATTTGGGATGTCCTTATAACTGCGCGAGGTCTACTGTTCACAGAACTACCAGCTTGTTCTGGGAGTGATTGAGTTAGTATAGTCAGTCAGTCAGTGAGTGAGTACAATTTCGCTTTTATATATATATATATAAATTAAAACAGGAGACACGATATACATAGATCAAACACACTTAAAAACTTACGTTAGAAATGGGGGAAATTTTCGGAAACTGTGTCTCCTTTCTCAAACGAGAAGACTGCAGTTTTGAATCTAACGGTTGTGTGACCACAGAGTATGCACAGAGCCTCAATTGTAGCAGCAGAAACCACAGATTACGCGGTGCAGACGGATGGAGAGAAATAGGGTACAGATTCAGGAGACATTATGGGGTATTTAGGTGGCGGTTACAAACGGGATATTTAAGATTTGAGTGAGTTATGGATAAGGAAAGGTGTAGCTTATGAATTGATAGAAAAGAGGAGATTTGAAATTAGAAATCAAAAAAGAATTAGACTAAGATTGGAGAAAGGAATTGTGGAATTGATCTTGAATGGAATTTATTTTTCTTTTTTATTGAACATTTAATATATATTGTGATGCATTTTTTGAGTAAATCTCATGAAAGAAGAGAATTAACTACAAGAATTATAATTACCCTTATAAAATAGAAGGTTTGCCAAACAAACAGTTAGCACCCGAGCGGTAAGGCTCCCTTATCAACAGCTGAGTATAAGATAAGAGTACCGTTTTGTACTACGCATTTTTTCAAAGAGTTGTTTAATGGAATAAATTGTAATTGTTTTGCCAATTGAGTGCAAACCATTCGTGAATTGCTCATTGGACTTTTTGGAGGTTACACTTTTGTTTACAATGGATCAGATGTTTTGTAACAGCTCAGAAACAGCTGATTGACCCAATATTATAAATGTCACGCCAGGTTTTAATGCAAGCTATAATATTATTTTTAAAATTAAGAACTATTGAAAAAGGATAAAGAACTTCAATAGAAAAATAAAATGTATTATTGTTAAAATTATTTATTACTCACGAAATTACAATGTGAAATGTTGTAGTAACAAACAAGGCCATAGCATGAATATTGTATCACTGATGAGAGCAGCAAAATTAATTATAACAGTTTCAGAATTCTGTCACGGAATGGTGTAGTGCAATAAGAGACAAGGGAATGATAGTAAATACAGATAAGAGTAAGGTAATGGTGATATCTAAGATGCAGGGGAATGCAGAAATGGAAATAAAGTGGAATGGAAAATCTATGGAAAGAGTGAATAACTTTGAATATTTGGGAACGGTCATTTCCACAGATGGAAAGGTTGATGAAGAAATCAATAATAGGGTAAGGAAAGCTAACCAAGTATACTACCAAATAAGAAGGACACTACTTGGGAAAAGAGAGATAAGCCAGGGAACAAAAATGAAAATCTATCAAGCAGTTTTTAAGCCCATCCTAATGTATGGAACAGAATGCCTGACACTCCTAGATAAGCATAAAAGTAGAATTACCTCCTCAGAAATGAGATATTTAAGAAAAGTCGTTGGAAAGACAAGGAGAGACAGAGTGAGAAATGGAGTGATCAGAGATACTCTAAAGGAGGAAGAGCTGATCATTTCTGTCCAACGAAAAGCTTTAGGTTGGTATGGACATGTCACACGAATGAGGGAGGAAAGAAAAGCAAGGATGGTAATGGAAGCAAGACCGGAGGGACGTCGAGGCAGGGGACGACCACGGATGGAATGGAGCGAGTATGTGGCGAGTATCGCGGCTGGAAAGGGAAAGACAATGACGGACGTTAGGAGGATGGCCCAGGATAGAGTGCAATATAAGAAATGGCTGGAGGCACCCGACGCTTAGCGGCATAAGGGGAAGGAAAAGAAGAAGAAGAAGTTTCGAATATAATAAGAATTTTATAAAAATATTAAATTATAAATTATTGTTTCAACTGAGTCACATGGTGAATGAATCTCTTTGGCAAGTCTAAGCCAATCATATGTCATAGAAATGGCACCAAAAGGGATGATCGTTTGAAAGCATCATAATTATATTAATCTGTTATCAGCCAGCAAACTTGCCTTATCATATATGCTAGTGCATGTACACTGTATAATGGAAATGTATATAGAGAATTAAGCAATTTACAAAATTATACAAATTAAGTTATCATTGTAATCAAAGGAATTATATTTTACTGCTTGCCACTGACGTCATGCCTATGTCATAATCATTCCACCAATGGCGAATTTTCATGCAAATTAATTACACAGTGATTCCAAGAAAAAAGTTCTAGCCAAAGGCTCAGAAGAAGGCAGCACACTTCCCTTTAAAAATCCTCACTGTTAAGACATTGTTAAAAAGTTACCAAAAAGACCTACTAGTGAAATTTTATTCGATTTTTGTATTTTTTTATCTGTGAGCCAATGTCTTAGGCCAATTTATCTATTATTTTGTAAAATTATTCATCAATTGATTGTTCTAGAAATTCAAATTTAATTATTCCCTAATTTAATTGGTGAAGGAAATATTTAATTAAAATTCCACATGTGCTAAGACCGAAGCCTGGACCAGCAACTGATCATACAAAATTTGATCTAAAGGAACCACGACCACCAAGGGGATTCACGTGAGTTTTTATGTTTGGGGCCCCAATCTTTGCTTCGAAGAAAACATAATGCAGAAAAATATAAAATTTTCTTCGTAAAGTAATGGCCACGCCGACAAGCGCTTATAATCATTAAGATCCTAGATTTTATCTGGTATAGAATTTAAAAGATTTTGTAGTTGATTAACTATCCTCCGCTGCCAGAACCACGACCTTGAGTAATTTTAAAAATCTTTTATAATTTTTTTCCATTATTTAAAAAAAGAACTGTTAAATTTGTCAATATTATAAAGTATGTTGGATCATGCATGATATCATGCGAGCACAAGCAAATTTCTAGTTATTTTGTCAATGTTATTTGTCAATATTATAAAGTATGTTGGATCATGCATGATATCATGCGAGCACAAGCAAATTTCTAGTTATTTTGTCAATGTTAAACTATTTTCAATCTGTAATCCAAGCTTTAAATCTGCACTGTCAAATTATATATTTTATTATATTATATTTTCACTCTGTCAATTCGTCTTCTGAGTTCGATTATTTCTTAAGCCTGTCAATTATTATGTCTGACACGTTCTATATTATCAAGAACCGATCAAGTACGATCATTGAAATAATTGGTTCAACCTGGATATTGGAACAGATCTAAGTGGATGTAGTGTGTGGGGTCAGATCGAGATTACCTATTCTCTGTCCTTAGCTGCTCATATATCAGCTTTTATCTGTGACCAACCTCGGCTTGGGAGCGAATTTTTCGACTGTATGGCAGATGCAGCTGGAGATAATATAATTTCCTACAATAGAGCATAAAGCCCGACAAGACTCTGTTCTCGAAGTATATTCCGAACGATCTCTGGTCCTCAGTACCTTATCTCATTCCTTCGGAACTTATTAGAGATGCAGTCCTGTAGATTATCTACTTCGGGGTTTTTTCTCGACCTGTATAATTTTAAATGCTGTTTCATAACAGGTAATAGTTTTGAGATCTCCGCACTCAGTGTTTAGCGACCACTACACTACATCTGAAATTTTTATCATTATACAATCAGTCATAAGAAGAATCAAGGGTGAGCGAGTGTCTATGCCTCCCGCGATTCAGACCGAGACCAAGTGTTTATCGAATCTTGTAGTGACTCAGTCAGTCTGGTGTTCACTTAGCGTCCACGCAGGCATTTTCAAATTCCTAACCTCAATACTGGCGACTCAGGACAAGATTCGTTATATGTGTTTCGACTTAACCCTGGCGGCGATAGTAATTCCCCCAAGAAGTGCTTCACAATATATATTTGATAGCTGTGAAATTTATTATTATATGATGAAATTTATTTCAATTTAATTAAACAGTTGGTAGCTATGGTACCTCTCAATCTGAGGCCAAAAATTCGCAGTGATCCCCACCATCTTGACCAGTACCTCAAAAAACTCCACCAATCCCTCCTGAAATGTAACTATCCTGAAAGGTTATTACAGAAACAAATCACCTCCAAAACTGGCACTAATCCAACCACAAACTATTCCCAAATCCTACAAACTCCAAAGCTCTCTACCACCTACTTCCCTGGAATTGAAAACCTCAAACCTGTCCTCAAAGATCTGTTCCATGTTGTCTCCTCCAATCCCTCTACCAAACACCTTTTCCAGCAACCACCCACCGTCATATATAAGCAACCTCCCAACCTCAAGAAAATTCTCAGTAAAAACAAATCACTCACCTCTGATGAAATCCCAACTCCACCTGGTACCCTACCTTGCAAACGCCCCTGCTGTAAAACCTGTCCAATCACTGATTCTTCCATCTCCTTTACCAGTCCTATCACCAACTACACCCACCAAATCCATCAATCCAGTAACTGCATCTCCAAAAATTGCATCTACCTCATTTCCTGCAACTTCTGTCCTGCCTTTTACATAGGTGAAACCACCACTGCCCTAAACCTCCGGATCAACAATCACAGGGCTTCCATTAAAAATAATACTTCCCTACTCATCCCTACCCATGGCTCTGAGCAAAACAAGAAATTTGACCAATGCTTCAAAGTCAAAGTCCTTGCCACCCTCCCTCCCACAGCCCCCTCCAAAGATGTCAAGACGAAAGAATTGGCTTTTATTTGGGTGCTTGGAGCTGCTTCCAGTCCTAGTCTCAACAGACAGCAATAGTACCATAGTTACCAACTGTTTAATTAAATTAAAATAAATTTCATCATATAATAATAAATTTCACAGCTATCAAATATATATATATATAATATATATATATATATATATATATATTATATATATATATATTATATATATATATATATATTGAATGTTCAATAAAAATGAAAAATAAATTCCATTCAAGTTCAATTCTACAATTCATTTCTCCAATTTTAGTCTAATTATTTTTTGATTTCTAGGGATGGGTATCCCTAGATAGTAAGGTGTTTTTCTACCTTAAACATCGATAAGTGAAAAACATCGAACAGTAACCATCGATGTTTTCAAACATCGATGTTTTTAAACATCGTATCACCCTACGTTTTCACGGATGATACTATGAAGTCTATTATATCCTTAAGTGACACAGATAGTAAAAATTAATCTACTTTTTCATGTACATGTAAAAGAAAGGGAAAGATGACTTCAGTTGTGATTTTTGTTCAGAACAACTACATAAATCAATACAATCAATTCTTTCATTGTAAAATGTTGTTAATGTGTTTGAAAAAAAGCTTTTTCCAGTTCATGATAACCATTGCTTGACATAATTATTGCAAATAAACGTAATTTTTTCATATTAATGATATTATTTTATTAATTTAGTGATTAAAAATAAAAACTGAAAGATTGAGCAAACGGTTGTGCAGTAGCACAGCAATGCCTACTTTAGTTCATACAAACACACAATTTTTCCCAACATAGTGAATTATTCTTTTATGTAGAAGAGTTTGATTAATTTAATCAATCACTAGTCACTAGAGAATATATTTTTTCCAATTTTTCTTTGAGACTATTTCAGAGTGATAATAGCTACCAAATAAGAGTGATGAAATTGAGCAAGAGATGACTTGAGGAAGAACTATGAGGCTTTTTTAATGCAAATCGACCTCTATTATTGAAGATTCCCATAAAATATGTGCAATTTGAATAAATAATGATTTAGTAATCAGAAAAATTAATTTATAAAATTATTATAAACACCTTTTTAATCCAGAGAATGAAAATTTTGTATGAGATTTGTAAAGTATTAAATCTGGGTAGATAAAAAGCCCTAACAGAAACAGTAATAGGTCTGAAAATAAAGTAACTGGCTAATATCGCCAAATAGATAATAACTAAGATTAGATAGCATCAGCTTGTTCTGGCTAAATGGTACAAAAACCTAAAAAGGATTTGAAGGAATTTTATTGCTCATAAATAGATTATTATATAAAATATTTGAAGATTGAGGTTATGTACATGTATTCACGGATCGGTGACCTAGAGATCGATCAAACCGAGAAACGTAGAATCTGACCAAAACCCCTTGGCAGAGCTTTATTGCAATCAGATGGTGTGCAATGTGAAAAAACACCTGATCACGTGGCTAATTATTAGGTAGCATGGAATTAATATTAATGTATAGAATATTAGCTAGCATGTAAAGAGCATAAATAAAAAACCAAATAAAAATAATTTAATGTATTCAGGAAATAAGAGGTACCAGGCGCATGAATACCGAATAAAATTTGCATGCACCAATAGTAAAACGGCAGTTAATAGGCGGCAATTGTAGGCCAATTCAAAAATATTTATATATATTTCTATAAATGTTCGGAATCTATGTTGAATTGTTGTATAGTCTATGTTATCGATATGGCTCGAAAGCAAAGAAATTATTAATCATACAATCTAAGCAATATTTTGGTATTTTTTGTAAGATCTATTTGAACCTAAATGGCGGAGGACTAAGATATTTAAATTTTATGCTAATTTGAAAGTCGGAAATAGGATCTGTAAAACTTGAGAAAGGAGAACCAGCACTCGCCAACCAAATGCCACCATAAGAGGACCCCAAATATTTTAGAGCGTAGTACCTTACTAATGATTTTGTAAAAGTTAAAGTTAAAGTAAATTATTAAATTTCTTAAAAGACTTCGTGATGCTATTGTGAAGCAGAAGTCATTTTCATTTTTAAATAAATTTATAACCCCTTGGAGGAGACGATTCCGGCTACCATATTCCCGGACCACATGGAGTTGGATCGACATCGGCGGCTTACAAGAAGATTTTCGACACGTGAGTGATTAATATTGAATTAGTGATGGGCGCCCTAGTGCTTCGAATTAATCTGATGATCAAAGCTAGCTCGCCGAAAGGGTTTTTATTATAAATTAAGAAATTAATAAGAGTAATACTTGCGCAAGTAAAATTAGTATTAAAGGTATTTCATTGAAAGAAAAATATAGATCAATATTTCAGAAATTTCTATTAACTCAAAGAAGTACAAAATCTAGGCTATTAAAACATATGCATATGACATTTAATTTTTGCAATACAATTTGCGATAGTTTATTATAGCTCTAATTCACTAGATGAATGGCTCTACCTATTCCGTCAGGTGCCGAATCTTGCACCCTGAGATAAAAATATATATTCGATACAAAGAAATCTACTAAGTACTAGAGATTTTAATATATATATTTGGATTATTAGTGGCTAATTTATCAAGCTGATCTTAAAGCACACATTTTTAATTGAATTGTCCAAGTCGACAAGTATTAGCAAGCGCATATCGCAGCTACATGCAACAGAATGCATATGATTTTAAGATAAAGGCACATGGTAATGATTCGTGCCATAAATCTAGAATATAAAGTTTAGCCTGTGATATTTTATGATTTCAATTATTGTTCTATTTTTATATTATATTTTTTATCGCTCTTTATATATTTTTTGCCTCGATTTATTTTTTGCATTATTTGTGTAATATATGTATGAAACGTTATGGTGTGCAATTTATTTATTATTCCTCAACACTATTGTATAAGTAACATATGCATATGATATTTAATTTTTGCAATACAATTTGCGATAGTTTATTATAGCTCTAATTCACTAGATGAATGGCTCTACCTATTCCGTCAGGTGCCGAATCTTGCACCCTGAGATAAAAATATATATTCGATACAAAGAAATCTACTAAGTACTAGAGATTTTAATATATATATATTTGGATTATTAGTGGCTAATTTATCAAGCTGATCTTAAAGCACATATTTTTAATTGAATTGTCCAAGTCGACAAGTATTAGCAAGCGCATATCGCAGCTACATGCAAAAGAATGCATATGATTTTAAGATAAAGGCACATGGTAATGATTCGTGCCATAAATCTAGAATATAAAGTTTAGCCTGTGATATTTTACTGATTTCAATTATTGTTCTATTTTTATATTATATTTTTTATCGCTCTTTATATATTTTTTGCCTCGATTTATTTTTTGCATTATTTGTGTAATATATGTATGAAACGTTATGGTGTGCAATTTATTTATTATTCCTCATCACTATTGTATAAGTATCATATTTATATATTTATTTTTATTGAATTGTCCAAGTCGACAAGTATTAGCAAGCGCATATCGCAGCTACATGCAAAAGAATGCATATGATTTTAAGATAAAGGCACATGGTAATGATTCGTGCCATAAATCTAGAATATAAAGTTTAGCCTGTGATATTTTACTGATTTCAATTATTGTTCTATTTTTATATTATATTTTTTATCGCTCTTTATATATTTTTTGCCTCGATTATTTTTTGCATTATTTGTGTAATATATGTATGAAACGTTATGGTGTGCAATTTATTTTTATTCCTCAACACTATGTATAAGTATCATATTATATATATTTATTTTTATTGAATTACAAGAGTTATAGGAGAAGCCCATATCTAGGCCTATCAAGATTTTTTAAGACTGAATACTATTAGAAAACCACGACCTAATTATATAATTATATCAAATCTCATGCTTTACCGACTGATGCCAAGCAGGAGGCTAATCGTTATTTAAATATAAAGAATAACGTGACATAAAGACATGCCGTACCAACGTGGGACTGATGATGAGAGCCAAGCTCATTGAATAATTATTTGAAATTAAGTCAATAACCATATTGAAAATTATAGATAACTTATACGAGTTTTGAGGAAAACTGGCGAAGTGAAATTTGTATTACTTTTTGGGGAATCAATAGCTTTAAATAAAGAGAAATTATATGTTTTAAAGAAAATTTTATATTATTAGTACTGTAAAAAAATACATGTTATAGAGAGAGATTATATTTTATAAGCCTAAACTGCTATTACTTTCTAGTCAAAAATATATTATGTGTTTAAGCCGGTTGGAAAATAAGTCACAGCCTGTAAACTAGCCAAGAATAAATTAAAACAAAACATTGGGGGCGCTAGAGCATTATAAAAAACTTAAGTATAAATACCTTGTTGTATGAGTATCCAAACACTTTACACATCACTGTTTCACTGTAAGTCCCGGTTTGTGTCTCTTTTTTAAGCATTTTCGCTTATCATTTTATCACTTTTTAATTAGCATTTATCATATTTGACATAATGAATCACACTCCCGCAAACTCTGAAGTTTCATATATGTACGGCGGTTGCACAGATCCCACTTTGTCGACTCCAAGCACATCAAACCCCACCACGGTAGATGCCAATACGCCACGAGAAAGGGAACCAGGAAGCGTCGGGTCGATAGTCTTCGATCCACCAGGTCTGCAACCTCTATCATCCACTCGAATCGACGCCGCTGACACACCATTGAATCAACGGATAGCAGAGATCAACTTTGAAGGGGGCGAGGAGCAGCCTGCAGAACCCGCATCGCCGGAGGCCGAGTCACACCTGAGCAAACAAAGTATATTTTCAATCACAGAGTTAGATCCGCTTCAAAAGGTAATAATGGAACAAACTAGCAGTACTTTCAATATTATGTTACAAAAAACAATGGATAATATGATGCAGGAGATTAAAAAAGAGATTGCTACAGTAAAAGAGGAAAATAAACAAACAGTGGAACAGGGCATGAAAGAGACCGCAGGCGCTATAAAATCAGTAGAACAACGGTTGGATAATATTGAAACTAAAGTAGAGAATCATAGGGAAGAATTAAAAGCAATGATAACCCTACAAAAAGAAAGTCAGGATAAAGTTACGGCAGGATTATCGGAAAGGTTGGATACGGTTACATGTGAACTCAATGAAAGGATAGATAACCTAACCACACAAATCACTACACCATTCAGGATATAACAAATAACATTAAGGCCGATTGCCACCAAGAAATCCACAAACAAATTACCGTTGCCAATCAAACCTTAACAACTACAGTTGACAAAAATATTAACAGTATTAAAGAAATACAAAATAAACAGATTAATATGTCCACAAAAATGAACCAACTGCAAGGTAGCATCAATCAAAATACAGAAACCTGTAAAGCTTTAAACGGAACTCTACTAATTCAAAAATCCACTCTGACTCAATTAAATCAAGAAATAAACGCAAATAAAATTACACATAATAGTCAATGGCAGATAACACAGGAAAAAATAACAGCATTAGAAAATCATATTCAACAACGACCTCAAGGGATTCAAACAGACAACCTCAACGTACATAGTATATTACAAGGACTAGGAAAATTTGATAATACTGATCGCCATTTGCAACCTCAACCATTCATTGATCAGATAAAATTAGTACAAACTCTTGCACCTACCTCTTGGAATTTTTGGCGTCTTCGTTTGACTAATTTATTGATTGGCGAACCCCTGATGTTCTTTCGGAGTAGAGCCCATGAATTTACATCATTGGATGAGTTTGTAGCTGTCTTCCTGGAACAGTATTGGAGCAGAAGTAAACAGTTGGACGTGCTAGCGGACATATATCATGCGATTTCAACCCTAACTTAGACGGTGCATGTACCACTTTCGTCACTGCCCTACAGTTTAAAAATTCTCAATTGAGCGAGCCCATTAATGAATCGGCATTAGCAAGTATTATTTTAAAGAAGCTACCGTATCAAGTTAGAATGGCACTCGCCACACAACCCATTACTGATTGCAAGCAGCTGATAAATCATTTATATGGCATACAGTCTGCAATGGCAATATCAAACCACCGTTCAGACCAGAGATACGCACCAAATCAACATAACTCAAAATTTAATCAGTATAACAGCCAAAATTATGAACCGGTATCATATGATCGCTACCGATCTGCTCCTCAATTTGAACGCCGCTATGAGCACAGGCAAAATGGTAACTGGAATAATGAAAAATTTCAAAATCGCACAACCAACCACTATGCCCAGCAGAGCAATCGTAAGAATCACTATGATGGCCGTGATCGATTAAACTCACATAATAATCACACACAAAACAATTACAACAGAAATTATAAACCGCCACCTCAACAAGTAAGTACAAATTATACATTAGCACATGCAATAGGAATGAATCAACAAAAAACCCGGAACCCAACACCCAACGACCCGCCACCAGATATACAGAAAACTACAGCTAATAAACCATGACTATATGATACCCCCGATACAGCAAGCACAAACTCAAGTGAAACAAACCAAGAAAAGCAGGATATTTCAACATCATACACCACATTCAGAAATGATTTACCGGAGACTTTGTTAGAAGAAACGGAAAAAGAAAGCAGGCTACCGGATATCCAAATGCAAGCGTATATCGATATAGAAATATATGGAATGAAGGTTCAAGCATTAGTAGATAGTGGTTCACAATGTAGCCTCATACAAACAGACTTATTTCAACGTCTGAAAGAAAAAACAAAATTAGCTACTCTACCGTTAACCAACGTATATGTATCAGGTATCAGTCCAGGACGGCGAATACATATAACTACTCAATGTTTACTGGAAATAAATCTTCAACAACAACGATTCGCATATACATTTCTTGTATTACCTGTTTCCGGTCCGCACATAATAATAGGTACAGATTTTCTACAACACTTCCAGGCCTGTTTAAATTTCCAAACCTCGAAATTTCATGCATTTACCGAAACCGAAGCATACGAAGTTATAGTACCCCTTGATCTGAAGAAACGCACTGAAGGAATCGCTGAGGTACATTTCGCTCACTACATGGAAGGCGTGCCGAGGGAGTGGGGTATCCACGGAATGGAAAATGCTATGGAGTGTATGGAGGTACTAAGCCTAACAACGAAGGACCGAGCACCGTCAAGAGCCGACTCTAGTACCGAAGAATTGTTAGAGATACTGATAAACAGAATTCATCAACGTACCGATTGGCACCCTGACACTAGACAGGAAATAATTCAAGTATTCCGCAAAAATGCAGACGTTTTTTCCGAACAACCTGGCCTAGCTACTCACTTCAAATGTTCACTCAACGTTAAACCACACGACACGTATTACCGCAAATCATACCCCATACCTTTCACCTATCGATCCGCCGCCATAGCAGAAATATCTCGCATGGAACAACTAGGAATTATAGAAGAATCCACAGCACCCTATAGTTTGCCGATTGTGTGTGTAGCCAAAAAGGATGGAACAGTGAGACTCTGTCTGGATGCTCGCGCCTTGAACCGCATATTGGATGATGACCGAGAAGGACCAGACCAAATTGAACAAGTTATGCAAACTTTCCATGGCAAGACCATATATTCAACGGTAGATTTGAGCGCAGGATATTGGCAAGTCCAAGTAGCACCGGAATCGCGCGATTATTTATCCTTCCTGTTTAATGGACGCAATTATAGGTTCACTCGTTTAGCGTTTGGATTAAGAAATGCTATGGCTATATTCATACGATGTTTGAGACAGGCGCTAGGAGACGATATCAGAGACTACTGTACATTATACGTGGACGATGGATTAATAGCCTCACAGAATATACGTGAACATTGCCAGCATTTAGATATAGTATTTGATAGATTGATAAATTGCGGATTGAAACTCAAACTATCTAAGTGCGAATTTTTTGCGAGAGAGGTGAAATATCTAGGACACATAATCACACCTACTGGCATATCACAGGACCCGGACAAATTATTAGCCATCAGACAATTTCCATCACCAACCAACCGTAAACAATTACAAAAGTTTATTGGATTTTTACAATTCTACCGCCGTTTTAATAAACAAATGTCACACTACACTGCTCAACTCAGTCATATACTGTCTAGTACCAAGCCTTGGATTTGGACTAACAAAGAAGAGATCATATTCCAGCAACTAAAAGAAGCTTTCCTAAATTCCGTCGTGTTGAAACACCCTAACCTAAAGAAACCTTTTTTCTTGAATGTCGATGCATCAGATTACGCGATAGGCGCAGAGATTTTCCAAGAAGATGAGCAAGGAGAGAAAGGAGTGTTGGCATTTTTCAGTAAGACACTCAATCCAGCCCAGCGTCGTTATTCTGTGACCGAAAAAGAGTTGTTGAGTATTGTGGAAGTATGTATTAAGTACCGGACATTGTTACTCGGCAATAAGATATTTATCAATACCGACCACAAAGCCTTAACATTTTTCAAAACAGCCAAATTGAATCACAACCGCTTATCTAGATGGTTTCTTGCGCTTCAAGAATACGATATCGAATTGACCCATCTGCCAGGAAAGAAAAATCAGACCGCCGACTTTCTATCCAGGGAAATAGACGCTACATATTGTCAAGATACCAACCTGAGATGTTTCGCCGTAAAGAGTGGAGAAAGCATACCATATCCTCCCAACATCCAACCACGAATTCATACTGCCATGTTAACACCTGAAAGAATCCGTATCGCCCAATATGAAGACCCAAGACTGTCCCGGATCCGCGAACTGATGGAAGAAGGAGCTGCCGAACCGCCCGACTACCTGCGACAGTATACCCGCTACAAAGGATTTATGTTCCACCGACCGGCTAAAAATACTTACGACTGGCGCCTAATCATCCCCGCTAATATGGAAACAGATTTGATAAAAGAAGCTCACGAACGCATTGGACATTTTGGAACTACGAAGACCCTCCACCTACTAAAAGAAAGCTGTTATTTTAAAAGCATGCATAAAAAAGTGGCCAAAATAGTGAAAGCTTGCGATATATGCCAGAAAGCCAAATACCCGCGATACCATATCAGAGGTGAAATGAATCCCATTCTCCCCAGCGCACCATTGGAATTGATATCAGCGGATATATATGGTCCATTGCCCATGGCGCAATACGGAAAAAAATACATATTCGTGCTTACATGTGTTTTTTCAAAATATACCATGCTATTTCCCATAGGTAAATTGACCGGAGAAGTTTTGGCCCGATGCATAACGGAAAGATGGACAAGTGAAGTAGGAAAGCCCAAACGAGTACTATCAGACAACGCAACCTATTTTTGTAGCAAGCAGTGGAAAGAAATACTTCACCTGGCTAATATTAAATGGTCGAGGACATCTCTTTACAGCCCCAGCGCTAATCCGGTAGAGCGACGTATGGCAGAGATCTCTCGTTTTATGCGGACGTACTGTAATGAAAAACACCAACAATGGGTTAGGTATATACCATGTATAGAAAATTATTTATATTAAGACCTAAGAAATACTATAAGATATAAGCCCAGAAGTTTTGTGAATCGAAATTATTGTCTAAAAGGAATCATTTGTGAGAATTATGAAATGTGTGTAGTTAGGTTGGCGGCCCTGCAAGCGGCGAATTTAAAAATTACTATGTTTAAGTGTTGTCAGGAGGAGTGCGTTTAGAAGTTTATATTTATGATATTTTATGTGTGTTGAGGAGGAGAATTTGTTATTGTATTTGATAAAGGTATAAAGGAGATGCAGCAAATATGTCTGCGAACTGTGATAGAAGTATGAGAGTATAATTTATAAATAAAGTATAGTGTATATCGATGTATTGAAGGGTGGGTTTTCATTAAAAACATTGTGATTCTCAAATATTTTGAATTCAAACCCAGGGGCGCGTGTAAAGTATTAAATCTGGGTAGATAAAAAGCCCTAACAGAAACAGTAATAGGTCTGAAAATAAAGTAACTGGCTAATATCGCCAAATAGATAATAACTAAGATTAGATAGCATCAGCTTGTTCTGGCTAAATGGTACAAAAACCTAAAAAGGATTTGAAGGAATTTTATTGCTCATAAATAGATTATTATATAAAATATTTGAAGATTGAGGTTAGGTACATGTATTCACGGATCGGTGACCTAGAGATCGATCAAACCGAGAAACGTAGAATCTGACCAAAACCCCTTGGCAGAGCTTTATTGCAATCAGATGGTGTGCAATGTGAAAAAACACCTGATCACGTGGCTAATTATTAGGTAGCATGGAATTAATATTAATGTATAGAATATTAGCTAGCATGTAAAGAGCATAAATAAAAAACCAAATAAAAATAATTTAATGTATTCAGGAAATAAGAGGTACCAGGCGCATGAATACCGAATAAAATTTGCATGCACCAATAGTAAAACGGCAGTTAATAGGCGGCAATTGTAGGCCAATTCAAAAATATTTATATATATTTCTATAAATGTTCGGAATCTATGTTGAATTGTTGTATAGTCTATGTTATCGATATGGCTCGAAAGCAAAGAAATTATTAATCATACAATCTAAGCAATATTTTGGTATTTTTTGTAAGATCTATTTGAACCTAAATGGCGGAGGACTAAGATATTTAAATTTTATGCTAATTTGAAAGTCGGAAATAGGATCTGTAAAACTTGAGAAAGGAGAACCAGCACTCGCCAGCCAAATGCCACCATAAGAGGACCCCAAATATTTTAGAGCGTAGTACCTTGATAATGATTTTGTAAAAGTTAAAGTTAAAGTAAATTATTAAATTTCTTAAAAGACTTCGTGATGCTATTGTGAAGCAGAAGTCATTTTCATTTTTAAATAAATTTATAACCCCTTGGAGGAGACGATTCCGGCTACCATATTCCCGGACCACATGGAGTTGGATCGACATCGGCGGCTTACAAGAAGATTTTCGACACGTGAGTGATAAATTTGAATTAGTGATGGGCGCCCTAGTGCTTCGAATTAATCTGATGATCAAAGCTAGCTCGCCGAAAGGGTTTTTATTATAAATTAAGAAATTAATAAGAGTAATACTTGCGCAAGTAAAATTAGTATTAAAGGTATTTATTGAAAGAAAAACATCGGATGACCGATGTCTAGGTAAAACCATCGATAAGTGGAAAACATCGAACAGTAAACATTGATGTTTGATGTCGAAACATCGATTTATCGATACCCATCCCTATGATTTCTAATTTCAAATCTCCTCTTTTCTATCAATTCATAAGCTACACCTTTCCTTATTCATAACTCACTCAAATCTTAAATATCCCGTTTGTAACCGCCACCTAAATACCCCATAATGTCTCCTGAATCTGTACTCTTTTTCTCTCCATCCGTCTGCACCGCGTAATCTGTGGTTTCTGCTGCTACAATTGAGGCTCTGTGCGTACTCTGTGGTCACACAACCGTTGGATTCAAAACTGCAGCCTTCTCGGTTGAGAAAGGAGACACAGTCTTCGAAAATTTCCCCCATTTCTAATGTAGGTTTTTAAGTGTTTTCAATCTATTTATTTCGTGTCTCCTGTTTTAATTTATATTACAAACTTTAAAGTGTCTTCTGTCTATATATATATATATTATATAGATATATATATATATATATATATATATATATATATATATATATATATATATATATATATATATTATATAATATATAGATTCGACAAGCAATAGCAGGTTGACAACTGAGCTATGGAACTAGACAGAATATATGCTGAATAAAAAAGCATGAGATTCATTAATTGATGCTAATGAGCAAAGTAAAATATTTTTGTGAGCTATCTGTGATATTTTTGCAATATATATTTTCTTTTATTATTGCTCGTTTGTTATTTTCATGCGTATTTTATATGTTTATTTGTTGAATGGTGTACCCTCCATTTATAATCCTGACTTCGTGCAAGACCAATCTTGTTCTAGCCTATTTTTATTCTATTATTGACAAATCATTTAAATTATCAACCAACTATATTCTTCACCGAATAAGTTGGATAAGTCGGCGATATACAGCATTTCAAAATTGTTTTGAGGTTATATTACATACTTCATGCTGAAACTTGGATTTTTGCCTTTTGTTTTGTTTTTTGTGCTCATTAGGGGGTTTATAACATGCGTACCTCCCCTTCACTATAAAGATGAATATTATAGTTCTTATTCAACATTACGTGCATTATCTTCATCAGAGTTATAATCTCCACTGATAATTTCATGCTTTCAGCAGTGATGCATATTCAGATAGTCATCTCGAATATACTTCATTTCCGGGGTGGAAATTTCAGGAGGTGAGTTGAATGAGGTAACCTATTACAATAATATAATGAATGAACTTATACTCGTTATGGAAAAATACTAGAAAGTACCTGCCGATATCGAAAAGAGGAGATTAAAATTCTTTGGACATTTGATGAGACTTCCCGGGGATCGAATGACGAAGAGAATCCTAATTTTTGTGAAGAGCAAAAAGACTGTGGGAAATTGGATTAAACATGATTGTACAGAAGGACTTATCTGATATATTTGACAGAACCCAATTCAGAAGGAGTGTTGCAAAGTGGGAAATACACCCAGTGGAAAATAAAAGGAGGAATGTGGTCTTTTCCCAAAAAAAGAAGAGAGGCTATATCGGCCAGATTGAAAGAGTTCTGGGAGAAAATCGAAGAAATAAGGATTTAGTACGGCATCCAAAGTAAATACTTAGCGATTTCCATATAAGGAAATTCGACGCATAATAATGATAATTGCTATAGAAACAACAAGGAATCAATTTCACGAAAAAGAGTAAATCTCCATTGAAATGACAATGATTCAATAAATGAATCACTCATGCTAAACTCATGCAATGCTCCTATCTATAAAATCCATAAATCACTGTTTCTTTATGTCAAACATTGCAGGCTTGAAATAATCCGACATATTCCATCGAACGGTTGGTTGCTTTGCAGTTTCACTGTGGAAAATGGAAAAGCCAATTACTAAGGGAAATTCAGGGGAAAAATGAAACGAAACAATGCTTGGGTACAAGAGACCACAGGACACAATGAGCTGTTAACAAAAGGCTGCGGCTCCCTCGGGGCGGGAGAAGCAGGTCAGACTATGAAACAGGTGATTTCAGCGGATTTTAAAGTGACTGAGAGGGAGATATATTCTCATATGAGTGGGAAAAGAGGGTGAGAGAAGCTCTATGTAGGAGGAAATCTGAGAAAGAGACAATAGATAGGAAGAGAATGTTGTAGGTTTTTAAAGAAGGTATTAAGTACCTTCAATTATCAATAATATGATGGAGAACAAATATCTTTCAATCATTATAATTATTTATCAATTGAGTTTTAATTACTCTTTTCATATACAACTCATATAGATAGATGACGATTCCCGTTAGAAATGCATAAGTATTCTACTCTAATTCCTCATAAAATAGTATATTTGAACTACTTGGTTCATTTTTATGGTTATTGATCGTATGTTACTACCCTACATACAAATTAAAGAAAGATACAAGGGATATTCATCACAAGGGTGTTTAGTTTACAAATGAATGCTCAAAAAACTAGATTAAAACGTCTGAAAACTAGACTGTCAAATATGTTCACGTAATCCCTCACAGTCCTTCATATCAAGTTACTCGTGAATATGCCAAATGCTTGTTAATCAGTAAATCCTCCAATATACCCCAACATAATTACCACATCTGTTGATGGGACTAATAATTGAGGAACATGAGTGGATTGACCTCAATGATAAGCTTCCGATATATTTGGAGCCAGAGACAGTTGGAATTCGGTAGCAGAATTTTGATAGCATTGTCATTGCAGTGGAAAAGCAGCTGGAGGGCCGGTATCAAGAGAATGTGCTGAGTTCCCAGAGGCTTGTATTGTTCCTAATACTACAAGCTGAAAAAACTGGAGGATTCTTCGAACATTGCAAAATTTGATTGAAATAAATTCTATTGGGAAATTCAGGCGTGAAAGCTGGAGCTACCGATACAACCTGGTTATTGATTTAGCAACAAATCAGTAACATGTTAAAAATAAGAGAAAGTCTAGAAAAAATCATTTATCGTATTATCTATTCATACATTTCATGTTATTCCATTGTTATGAAATATGAATAAATGCGTTATACTATTATATTCATATTCAGAACAATTTTACATTTGGTAAGCTGAACATATAAGCAATAATATGAACAGCTATAAGCATATGAATATCCCACTTTATTGAATTGTAGTTGGTATTGAATATTATTATCACACAAAAAACAGAACAAGAATTGATTTAAAAGTAGGAAATGAACGGGCGTATATGAGACCAAGTGTGATATAACAAAGGAAAACTAGCATAATATTTGTTCCAAAGGCAAAAAGAGAGCCGGCGAGAGAATAGATCAACGTTAGAATTATGCAAGCAAAAGGGTACTACACATTGAGCGATGGGTAGAAAGGGGGGGTTACTAGAGTGCCTGGGGACATGGTTGCTATGGCAATCGACTCAATATAGCGAGCGCCGTCAATCGAGTAGACGCCCTAGGCTGGTAAGGTCCTTCGGGCAGGGCCCCGGACTAGCAAAATTACGTCGATATATACATTACAGCCCCAGGGACTCCGGGAATAAACTGTTCGCTCCGACACGGCGCGGGAATATTAAGACAATGGAGGAGAAATTCAGACACCCCCCTTCACCAAAACGCGTAATGGCAATCCCCCTCAAATTCACCCCCTTCAACCATCTCTATCCAACACGTAGATTTCCCATTCTTTGATCTTGCTTGCTTCACGGTTGTGTGTGAATTGGAGCTCCGTAATGGCTGGGTGACATACATCTAAGGACGGAGAAGATGTTGACAGTGTCCAATGCACGTGGCAGAGTTGCTCTTTTATCATCTCTTCTTCGTCAGTGAAGAGAAATCTGCAATCATCAAAATGTTAAAAGTTGAATAAAATGAACCAGTTTCAGTATTCTTACATTAAATTACCCAGGGTTCTGAAAAATACATAAAATACCCATTAACAGAGAACATTACATAAATTAAATTCAATAACAGTGCTGAGAATAATAATTATGTAAATCTCGTTCCTTAGTGAGAAAACGAAGATTTTCTAGGAAAATTGTCAATTAGATCACATAAAATCGTTCATATGAAGTATTTGAGTGAGTTCATTTTCTATTATAGGGTTGCGATATCTCATTTCGCGAAATCAAGACGTTTGTATAAAGATACAGTAAATGAATAGCAGGACATAATGTGGCCTGTGGACTGTGAATAGCAATCTGAGAATAAAGCCACAAGAAAGAAAATGCTGACATTTCATGGCAATCCCTGAACTCTATTATGGCTCTGAAGCATGGGTCCCTAAAAAAAGAGATCCAAGCTGAAATCTACATATCGACCTGACTGTTCTGTTAAAAGTGGCATGATCTACCTCCACCCTAACGCAACGAGTCACTAGTCCTACTTCATCAAGTCAAATGAGCATTCTCCAGTTATCATTAGGAAATGAATAGTACAATACTCTTTACTTACCTATATACATAATATCTTTGTACCCTATACATTAATTTGTGTAATCCATTGATGAATGAAAGAAAGACATCATTTAAATTGGAGAAGTGGAAGGCTGATGGGATACAGTGTATGGGTCAAAAATTCCTGGAGCAGTACTTGGAATTCAATAATTTCCAAGCTAACTATGAATAGTACAATATTTCGATCATGATTTGAAGCGGTGATAGTCCAGGCAACGGATGCTTAAAAAAAGGTACAGAGGGAAAAGTTTCGAACACATACTTTTGACCCCACAGCTCTTTTGAGGATAGTATGGGGGTAAACATATCAAAGGTCCTCACTCCTACCCCCTGTGCTGGTTTCAAAGTACCATATTTTGGGTTTTTTGCACATATGTCTTACGTGAATTTTCTTGAAGTACACGATTAAAGCTTACAAATAAGCCTACAAGTTTCATTCGTAACATTTTCTTCATAGTTTTCCACTTTCTCTCTTTTAGTTTTCTAGGTATGAGCTCTCAAAAGTGTCACATTTTAAGAAAAACCCTTCCGGATCCTTTTTTCATATTTTTTGCCTTATAACTTTTCAATGATTGATTGAAAAAATCAGTGCTAATTATATTCTCTTCAATTTCATGTATTACTGTATTTCATTATTTTAGGCATCTCCCTACAGCCGTTATAGAGTTGAGTGCAAAATCTTAAGTTCAACAACAATAGATCAATTATTGACAGGGAAAATTTGGAGCACAATATTTGACTTCGCAGCTTGGTTTTGACCAGTAGAAAGGTGAACATATCAAAAGTCCTCATCCCTTGTGCTTAAGGGATGAGGGTGGTTTGAAAGTTTCGTTTTTTTCATTTTTGGTTTACACGCATGTATCTTGGAAACAATGTATTTCAGCGACAAGACTAACAAAGCAAAAATTGAACTTTTTTACAAATTAAAAAAAAATGAAACTTTAGAACCACTCTCATCCCTTAAGCACAAGGGATGAGGATGGTTTAATAGTTTCATTTTTCATTTTTGGCTTACTAGCAACTAGCCTTAATGAAGCTGCAGAGTCAAAAATTGTGTCCAAATTACACAGTCAAATGAACTATTGTTGTTGGATCGAAAATTTCAAACAAGCCTTTTCTGATTGATTCTCGTGACATTCAATCACGATTAAAATTAAATAGGCTTTTGTGTTAGTGCTAAGCATTTTATAATTTTATCAATTTTCCGGTACCTACTTTTCCTGGGTGCGGGGGCTGTTCCATAAGACCCCCCCCTCCAGAACCACCGGGTAAATTACCCAAAGTTTTGATAAGTCTGTGCTGAGCACTATTTTTAATTCTGGCCTTTTCCCAAATTATAATAGCAAATTTAATATGCAATAGACTAGAGCCATCATTGTAAGTGAGTTAGCAGTATAAATAATTTTCTCCTCCTATTATGAACGGCCATGACTTCGAGTTTCCCAGGATAGATATTTAAAAATTGTGGCTCCAAGTCATCAAGGAATGTAGAGTATGGGATTATCTCTCAAACTTAGCCTTCCTGTCGCGACATAGAGTGTGATAAGGTGGAAAACAGCAATTGAAATGATAACAAACTACCAATTTTTCAGTTACCTTTTGGTACTAAGGCTCTAGAAGCCACGTGCCGTTTGGTCAAATTGATTCCCCACGCCCAATAGGAGACCTGTTGCTAAATACAGTAGTGGGGCGATTCCCCAGCCGAGAGACCAGATTACGTTTCGGAGGACACTTTGCTAGGAGCACTACGAGAGTGAAGATGTAGTCGATTTGTTTCGCCTTTTTTGGGCAAGTTTATAATATTAGACTATTATTTAACCCTTCAAAGCCCAAGTTTTTTCAATGTGTTATTTTTTCCAATTATATCGAAAAAACTGGTTGAATATGTGTTCTTAGACCTTTTTATAACACTTTTTATTCATTGATTGACCTCAATTGCTGTTGAATGAACAAAATCAGCCGTTGCCATATGGCAACAATAGGTCAATGCAGTAGCAATGGGTTCATCATTCTTTTCAATAATAAAACTTTTCTAATTTTACATATTTTATTACAAACAAGTGTTATAGGAAAATAGCAGATAAGATATTCTTGGATTACAAACTATTCAATCTCCAAACAGTCAATTCCTTGTGTGGAATGGTAAGAAGCATGGTATGCAGAGGCCGACAGCACATTTCTTGCAACTGGTTCTCATGAAGCTTTTACATCCTGCTCTAGCACATCTTCGTTTCTTTTTTTTCCCATCTTTCTTTTCATTTTCAATAACAATGTGGTTCAATCCATCATATCTTAGCTCTTCAAATGCAGGAGTTGACTGTGGGCGTAAAGATGGTCTCCCTCCAACTTGTGGTTCAGTTCCAAAAGTTTGCAGATAATATACAGCAATTGCACGTTTGAACTCAAGCTGTGTGATTCTTGGTCGGTTGGCCATGTTGTACAAATACCACGCATTCTGGAGTGATACATCAAGGCACCATGAAAATATAGGCCACCACCATTTCTTGCTCCTAATGCCAACTCTATATCGGTTGACATTCTCGTCCATCAAATCTGTCCCACCCATGAACTTATTATACTCACCAATGAGTGATGGCCGTTTGACAAGGACAGTTTTTTTCTCTTTTCGTGAATATCTCTTCACATGGGACAATGGATTTATCCCATGAATTGTGGAGGCAACAGTGACAGGTGCATTGTCTTGCCATCTTGTGATTATTATGTTGTCGCTGCTGACAGAATGGTCATAAAACCCTCTTTCCTTTTTTTTTATCTCATTTGGAGAGCATAATTTACAATCTTTTGGTACACGGTTTGCTCTAATGGTACCAGTACCATGAAAGTTCTGGTCTCTCAGGTATGATAGTAAATTTAGACCCGTGAATAAATTATCGAAGTAAATGTGATATGGCAGAACTTTGCAAGGTTCTAGATCATTCAGCATCCTCACTAATGGTGCAGCTGATTTACCAAAAGCTTTATCATATGCATCATCTGTACTTCCTGTCCTACCCTGATATATTGAAAAATCTACAAGGTAACCACTGAATGTATTGAGGCACCAAGCTTTATATCCAAAACGGATTGGCTTTCCTCTTATGAACTGCTTACATGAATGACGCCCATAATAGGCAATCATTGACTCATCAAAATCTAATTGTTGAACTGGGACAAAATTTACTCCAAAGTTTATTTTTAGCTTATCAATGAGAGGACGAAGTTTCCAAAGTTTATCTGAACGATCTATTCTTGTACTGTCAACAAAATGAAGCAAGCTCATTATTTGTGTGAAACGGTTTCGTCTCATTGACTTACAAATAAGATGATTTCTCACATCATCAGATGTCTCCCAATAGTAACGTTTTCCGGGCAAAGAATTATACCCAGAAATAATCAGAATTCCAAAAAAACACTTCAGTTCAGCTTTGGTTATATTTGGATCAGGAACGTTTTTGAATGCTGCATATTTTTTTATCTCGTTGATCATCAGGTCAAACAGCTCCTCATCAAAAAAAAGCTGGAATAGTTCCACAGGTGAAAAATCTCTATACTTTGTAAAATCGCTTTCAGGAAAATGATGAGCAGTGGTGAAGAGATCATCTTTTTTCCATCTGCGGTCAAATGAAAAATTGGTAGGCTGGAACTGTGTTGAGGCGTTTGTAGGCGTTTGTGACTGATCTGGTTGTAGGCGTTTTCTTTTTCTTGAAGTGCCTCCTGATGTAGATGGTTCCACACTGCTTCCCGCTGTTGATTCCTCTGAAATGCTTGTGGATGGAGGTTGCTCATCTGAAACAAACAAAAAAACAGTCCAATTGAAACAATATAACATTGATAATTTTATTACTGTCATCACTTATAAAATTGTATAATAATTATATATTATGTCTGTGTATAGCCAAACAGCTCAATTAGTTTATTCATAATGTCGTTGAACTGTATTGAGTCATGACTTCACAATGAATTATGGAGCATTCTAATGAATACCAAACTCACCCACCTGCATTATGTGCGGCTAATTCTTGAGGCATAACATCATATGGAACTTCAATCTCACTGCCAACACCCATTCTGATATTGTTGGTGAGAACAACTTCACCCAAGGCTGCAAGTTGTCTGCTGCTGAGGTTGTCAATCATCCCTCCTTCATCTTCATCAGCTGAATCTTCATCTGATAGTATGTTTGGCTCTGGGGGCTCCACAAATAACTCAGCCACATCAATATCTTGGAATTCATCACGCTGTAACTCTTCAAGTATTTCAGCTACACTCATAGGCCTGTGGAGAAAGCAGCAATTGTAAAACTGGGAATAAATGGCTAAATTCCAATGTCAAATGTCAGTTTGGGAAAGAGACAATCATACAGAGATGAGTTATTATAATAAAATATATAGTCATTTCAATATAATTTATAATTGAATGATATATTGCAGTAAATGGAGTCATAGATATTGTTAGAAGGTACACAGCAGTAAGGTTATGTACTGAAATGAAATGATAATGTGAGAGCCCCGCGTTGCCATATGGCAACAGGTGCAAGAAAAGTGAAGTCACAACTATCAATTTGAGGTTAACTGGATCATTATTATCCAACAATTATTTCTAAACATGTTTTTAACAAAATAAAATCACAAATATTCATGGAGAGGTATAAACAATGAATATAAAAATCAACTTACTCATGTTGGTTTGTCATGGTGTCATTTGTAGTTTTTATGCTCAGCTGGATAGTACAAACAACAATGTCAAGGTTCAAACTCAGCTGTATATTGTAGTCTGGCTCTTTCTCTGTGTATTCCAACCGCTACAGGGCTGCCAACGCATGTCATAGGCGAAAAAAAAAAATTCCCTGCTGACACATTTTTCTGTTGCCATATGGCAACGCTGGGCTTTTAAGGGTTAATGTAGGATTTAGTTTTATTTTGATTAAAGTTTAAATTTTCTAGTAGTGCCATGTCCTGAGAAGTTTAATTGTGTTGCTTCATCATTTAGGAATAATTGTTTCTTCAAATAACCGCTAAGTGGTTCATGTGTGACCCCAAACCAACTTCATGTACCACCCCTTTGGCTCCGCAACTTTATATAACACCGCTTCAAGATTCCCGTTCAGATGACAGGTCTAGGTACATAAGATGACGTCTCCGTCAAGCCAAATTCAACCGGTAAAGGTTCACCGCCAAAAACGTGGTACCGTAACCTCGACGATAAAGCAACGTACAGACCAACGAAAGTGCAGTGTAGTGAAACAAAAGGTTCACTCAAGAATGTTTATCAAAAGTGGGGATTCCAAATTTATGGAATGGGTTATTATTGACGAAATTTGTGTTCAACGGGCTTTTCTTCCTTGACTAACTTCATGTTGAAATTAATTTGTTATTTTATGACTGATATTGTTTGGTTTTGTGATGTATTGCTATCTAAATGAGCGATAGTAATGCGCCCCCAAATCAGATACATGAAATTGTTGTTTCCTTTGTCGGATTTTAGTTGCCAATGTTTATTGAAGCTGTTTGTATTTTTCAATTATTTATAGGAGGACGAGGGCATGTCCTGCCTGTGTGTGTGTTGTTGTTGAATTTAGGTAATCGGCGCGAGTGTAGGTCCGGGTCCAGAGAGAACGGAGCACTGCCCGAGAGTTGTCCATGTAACAAATCAAGGAATTTAGCTGTGACTAACCTAGCAAATTCATACAGTGCAATTGTTTAATTTTAGCGAAAGGCACCGAAGATGATGTGAGCTGAGATTTTTTTGTATAGTAAACGGTCTGGTTCATTCGAGAGTTATGGGGCTCGTCAGTAGAATAACGTAAACCAAAATCTATAAGTATTTAGTGAGTCTTCGTAGTGATTGTAAGGGAAACAATCAGTGTAATAATAAACCATGACAATAAAAATTATCAATCAAAATGGGCTGTAATCAATGCTGGTGTACCACAGGGCTCCATTCTTGGTCCCACATTATTTATTATGTACGTAAATGATCTGCCATCTTGCTCTACTAAGCCACTTATTCAGTATGCCGATGACACATCATCTATTATCAATAATTCAAGTTTGAGAGCTGTAGTCACCCAAACACAGAAAGAGCTACTGAATATCAAGAGATGGTTTGATGCAAATGGTCTGTCTATGAATTCAAGTAAGACTAAGTTCATTACCTTCCAACCCCCCCATTTTGCAGCCAGAAACTTTAATGAGTTGGCCGATTTGAGTGTACCCCAGCAGAGCGTTGCTGTTGATCTTCTAGGAGTAACACTAGATAGTAGATTGGACTGGTCAGTACACACTCAAGAATATGCTCCAGGGTTAACTCGGATATTTTCTCACTGCGAGTGCTCAAAAACACATTGAGCTTCAAAGCCCTAATGGTGGTATATTACGGTTATCTTTTTCCTTTCCTCAAGTATGGCATAACCCTTTGGGGAAGATCAAAATTCTTCATCCTAGTATTTAGATCTCAGAAAAAAGCATTAAGAGTTATTTTTGGTAAGCCCCCCCGATATCCCTGTCGAGAACTATTCCTTAGTAGCAGGATACTTACACTGCCGTCACTGTATATCTTGGAGATCTGTTCATACGTTCACAAAAACCTACCAAACTTCACCCATAATAATGAAATCCACAGTTACAATACAAGGCACTCAGCCTCCCTATCAGTGGCTGCTCATAGAACCGCCATGTTTGAAAAATCTCCGCAATATATGGGCCCAAAAATATATAATAGATTACCTCAGGATATTAGAGACATGGCGGACTTACTAAGATTTAGAGGAATGTTAAAGAGGCTGTTACTTGAAAGGCCATACTATTCTGTGGATGAGTTTCTGCAGGAGAGATATATTATTGTTCCTTGTCTTTGATTCTTCCCAGGTCCTTGTACATAGGTAATCTTGACTAACTGCGTTTTTATATATACTGTATATATATATATAATATATATATATATATATATATATATATATTTATAAATATTTCATGTGACTATTGTATAATTACAGTATTTTATTAATGTATTATGATATGTGTTGAGAACCTCCTTTAGGTTGCTCTTTTTGACTTATCCTCAGTCTGATTATTCGGATGTTTGGGATGCAATAAAAATAATAATAATAATGATAATAAAATTATAATTTAAAAGGTCAGGCACAAGTCGGCGGCAGTGCTTCAACTTTACCTACTGCTGTACCACCATACAACTATACTACCACCATAGAGAAAATATAGCATAAGAAAGCTTATGATACCCTCTGCTACTACTAATACGACCATACCAAAATACCACCTACATAATAATACCACCATACAAGAACTTATACATAGCCAATTCTCCTGACAAAATATACTTCATTTCTTAATACTTCTTACTTCAAGATATGGCCTCAATAAGAGCAAAAATCGAGGGTGATCTAAAACCTTTTTTCATCTCCTATCTTCTTCTTTTACAATAATTATTCTGCCAGCCAGCCTAGCCGAGTGATCGGGATCCTCGCAACTTAGCGGGCTCTCGCTTCGCCTGGCTATGGGTTCGAGTCCCAAAATATGATTGATCATCTTATCACAAGCAAAAACTAGGATGATGTGTCTCAAAATTTATTCATAGATAAGATTTTTAAAAAGTTTTCAAAAAGTGACCAAGAATCACATAGCAACCACTGCTCTCTACTAGCTCCTTCATCACTTTTTCCAATTTCCCTTTCACTGCTCACAAGAGCTATCTTATATCCCCTCCTCCCTTCATCCTCCTTCTTCTTCTTCTTCTTCTTCTTCTTCTTCTTCTTCTTCTTCTTCTTCTCCTCCTCCTCCTCCTCCTCCTCCTCCTCCTCCTCCTCCTCCTCCTCATCCTCCTCCTCCTCCTCCTCCTCCTACTCCTCCTCCTCCTCCTCAACCTCCTCCTCCTATCCCTGGAGAAACGCAATCTACTGTTGAAGGTTGTTGATTTACAACTTAATTTGCGATTGGAAGCACAGCCACAGCCACAGTACGACGTTAATCGTTTTGCGTTTTAGAAGAATGAACTTGATTAACCAACTAGCTTTCATTCATGACAAGGCTCAATAAATTTGTGCTATAACATTATTTGCTTGTAGCCTACATCATTTTAATAGTGCATAACCGTTTTTCATGGACCTCTCTCCATTCAACGTATTCTTTAACGATGAACCCTTCTAATAACTCTACACAGTATAATATACTTTGATATCCTGTAGTTGCATGAACTACAGGGTATAGACAATGGGTATATAGTATATACGTATAGCAGAATTATAACTCATTTATAACCCAATGAAATGACTCTCACGTTTATTGTACTTTCTCAACAGAAGTGAGAAATTCAGAATTCAAAGTTCAGATAAATTAGAATAAGAAATGATCAGTTCAAAAACACAAACAGAAACCCATGGACAGCAAGACCTCATTTCACACTACATCCGGCGAATAGACTTGAAAACCCTTTGTAGCATTCATAAGAACAACTAAAACAAACATCTTCTCGAATCTTTAATACCTGTAGAAGACACCAATAAACAATCAAGTGATATGAATGAGGATAAACTAGTGACCCCCTGGAATTGAAGAACTCGCTCAGAAACTGTTGTATTATAATATTTGAAACCCGCAATTAATTATATGAAGTTGATGAAAATTATGAAAAAAGCAAAATATTTCTTTTACAAGATTTATTTGTCAGTAGGTTTCATTTTGGATTCTATTTGAAATGAAAAATTACTCTGTCGCTTCAATATCTTTGTCTCTAATATTAATTCAAATTCATTTTGTTCTAGATGAAAAGGTGGTCATGTGATACATGATAACGACACAGAGTTCAAAGAAAAAATGAATAGCGAAAACCGCACATTGATATTATCTCAATCCATGTTTGTTGATGTGAAAGTTGTAAATTATGTTGTATATTAATCAGCTGAAATCATGTGTCAGCGCTTAAATTGTCTTTCCAAATATCCTCAGCTGATATTATGAATGAATGAATGAATCATCTATTGTAATTGCATGCAATGAATTCTTCAGCTGACTAAATGATGAATCAAAACAATTTATTTTCTTATGCACTTCCAATGTTATTTGTTATATCCTGAAAAAAGACGAATGATTGAGTCAATTTTATTGTCTAACGAACTTTGATGTCCAACAAATATTGTTGTCCAACGGACTTGACTTGTAAAAAGGTTCGAAGAATGCGTGTTCAAAAAATAAAGCTGATTGGTCAATGCATTCTAAGTTATTGTAGAACATACAAACAGACAACGATTTTGGCCTTCAGTAAGTCAAAAGTCATAACTCGCTAACGCTCGTTCAAAAATAACCTGTTCAAACACAGACAGAAACCCTTGGTCAGCAACACCTCATTTCACGTTACACTAAACAGAAATCATCGGTCAGAGAGACCGCTACGTTCTGAATTTGAGCATAGCAACTGATGAACGCCAGCCTAGAACTAGAGAAAGGGCCCGGCAGCAAAAGAGGACTGTCTAGTGGAAAGGTACATAGGGTGGGGGAGCAGACAAGTCCATCTACAACTGTGATTTGCTACATGCAAATTTCTTTAGAGGTCTGTTGGACCAGGATTTCGAGTTTAAAAGTGTTAATAATATAGCTATAGAACTATGGTGTTTTCCAAACTTCACAATGTAGACCTATAGTGCACTACAAATTGATTACTATACCATATCAGCTATATCGATGGAGAACACAGAGGTACTTGATTATTTTGAGTTTTGATAATATTAAGAAGTTCATAACTCAAAATACTCATAGTCTCAACCATTGAAGACTCACAAGCTGGGGATTCATGTGGGCATCATCGGCAACAACAGAGAAGATTGAGAATAAATGATTGATCGATTGAGTACTTCATTTATGTAGAATACAATATATACTGGCCTATACACTCATATAAAATATCTTACAATACAGCAAAATTATAGATGAATTTACATAATATAGACTAAGAAAATAATTATTAAACTGTATATGATACGAAAAAAGCAATTTGTAATAACTAAAGATAATATTGTTATGCATCTACATAAATTGGCGGAGCTTTGGACATATCAATGCCCATTCTTCGGAAATAATATTCAAAATATCCTTCCCACTAACTCTCTAACAAAACGTTCATTTCATCAATTCAACTGAGGATTTATTTATAAATGGAAATATTGTGAACGTTTTAATTAATATGGATATTCAAGAGAAAGAAAAACAGAAAATTAATAAAGTAAAATAATTATATAGGTAGATAAGATCAAATCATTGATTAATAAAATGGAGTAGGCTGAAAGTAGATCAGGGTAATCAACTTTTAGTTATATACACAGCAGTATGCAGTGGATAATTGAAATAACATGAGTTATATATATATATATATATATATATATATATATACAATTTATTCTATAACAGGTTTATAGGTTTGTATTGGTGGGATGGACTTGATATAAACTCAGCCAAAAGAAAGCTCATGATCATTAGTAAAGATGACATCCAAGGAGCGGAACTGTACATTGATCAGACGAAAATTGATAGGGTCGCACAATACACCTACCTTGGAACTATGATTAATGAGTCAAGGGATAATTCTCAGGAGATCCGGTGTCGGATTGCGAAAGCCAAAAGTGCTTTCATAACAATGGGGTCTGTTTTCAAGAGCCATGACCTCACCTTGCATACGAAGATTCGATTACTGAAGTGCTATGTGTACTCAGTACTGTTGAATGGTGTTGAATCATGGACTCTAAAGCAAAACACAGAAGCAAAACTCCAAGCATTTGAGTTATGGCTGTATAGGAGAATCCTGAGGATACCATGGACTGATAGGATTACCAATCAGGAGGTGTTGAGGAGGATGCATATGGCCCCAGAACTGGTTAACATAATAAAATTCAGGAAGTTGCAATACTTGGGCCACATAATGCGCAATAGGGGCAGATATGAGCTATTGCAGACCATACTGCAGGGCAAAATAGAAGGCAGGAGAGCCCCAGGTCGAAGAAGAATATCCTGGCTGGCCAACCTGAGAGCCTGGTTTGGAAAAAACTCCATTCAATTCTCTCGGAGCGCAACTAACAAAGTCATCACAGCCAATATGATCGCCAACGTTCGAAACGGACAGGCACCTTAAGAAGAAGATTGGTGGGATGGGTGGGGGATGGTTGTCATGTGATCGTTCTAGGGCTGGACAGTTTCAGTCATTTCTTCCAAAAGATGTTTTTTTAAAGTCAGGATGAAGCTCGCTCGGCTCTCGATGGACTTGATAGAAACAGGAAGTGCATTCCATGCACGACAGACACTAACTAAGAAGGATTTTGTGAAAATAGTAGTTCGATGGTTGGGTATCCTTAAAGTACTTTCTCCGGTTCTAGTATGTGAAGCATCTATCCTCCTACCTTCAGAAACAAATTTTAAATCATCTTTGAAATAGTTCGGATTTCCGTATTTCAAGATATCTCTAACTAGCTTGACTATTCGAAAACGTCTTTGATCGGGAAGCTTCTATGTTGAACTGGCAATGTGGGCAGGGGTGATATGTTCATGATACCACAGTATCATCACAGTACCACAGATACCACAGTACCACAGTATCAGGTGAATGATCTGATACCACAGAATAATATTCCAGTCCCAATTGCATCAATAACACTTTAGAACCTACAACGTTTTATAATCATCATAAGAGTGAATATTATTTAGGAGATAGATTGCGATTGAAATTAATACCATGCCATGAGAGTTAATAATGTCGTGCCTGGAATAAATTAATATAACGTTCCAATGTGCGAAGAATTATGAGTCAGTAAATTTCTGCAACATTATGATAACTATAGACGACCAAATCCATTTTTTAGGTATCTTTTTATCCTGTCCGTAGGAACGCTAATGGACCTAATCTGATGCAAAATGGAATAAATAAATCATACAAGTTGATCAAGAAGAGCGAGAATTATCTGCTTTCTCTTATAAGTAGCGGTTATGATAGTGGTAGCACTTTTTATTTATCACTCCTAATGACTATATTAGCTGGAGTTCTAAATGAGCAGTTTCATTTCAATCTGCCTTATCGCCGCTCGCCCTGGTTACTAATTCTCTGTGTACAAAACTCTGACTGAATGAAAAAAGTTCCAACCAATCATCAATGGACCCCGTTACTGCTTCCAGATTATTTCTCCATCTATTGTCAATATGAGATGTAGTATGGTCAGTAGCCACTGAGTTAACATCAAGTTAATTATTTGATAGAGTTAAGATATTTAATCTCAATGTCGGAAGACGTCTGCTGCCATTTCCGTACATTATCGACATCCTTAATGTTCCTAACACATATAGCCCAGTCAATGAAGGTCCAAAAAAGCAGTTTCGATCAGAAAATTGAATAAAAGCTGGATTTCCCACCATCGATAGAACCCTCCCAGAGGGTCATTCTCCCAAAAGTCCCAAGAAATCCCCTTGGAGCTTTCCGCCCCAGCCCCCTAAAACATGAAAAATGCAGGTAAACACGGGAAATCAATTATCTCTGTAACCATTGTTGGTAAACAGTTCTATTATATGCCATTCGATTTATTACATTATGGACTACAATATTAGTTATATTCATTTTTCCAATAAAATTAACAGTTTTCTTGATAAAATAATATATATGTAAAAATTTAGGGGGCTTACGATTTGATTTTTTTGTTTTCTTCGACTAACTTCGAAACAAGTAGTTTTAAAGGAAAATGAGTCGGATAATTAATGTAGCCACTGTCATTGCAAATCCATTGATGTATATTGTTATGTTCTTGCGATTCGATTTGACGCCGTGGAAGGGGAAACAATCGACGCGGAACGGCGCGGCTGACTCTCTTAGCAATAGTAAACAACAAACTGGAAATCAATTATCTCTGTAACCATTAATCGGAAAAAAATCTATCATATGTCATTCGATTCGTTAAATTAAGGACTACAATATAAGTCGGATTCATTTCCTCAATAAATCGAACAGTTTCCTTGATAAAATAATATAATGTAAAAATTTGGGGGTTTTTCGATTTGATTTGTGTTTGCTCCGATTAACTTCGAAGCAAATAATCTAAAGAAAATTAGACAGATAATTAATGTAGTCACATTCATTGCGAATCCATTGATGTATATTGTTATTTATTTGCGATTCGATTTGACGCTGTGGAAGGGGAAACAGTCGACGCGGTACGGCCTGGCTGACTCTCTTCACCATAGTAAACAGTAAAATACATTAGTAGGCCTACTGCTTTCTAAGTTGCATCTTATTCACTCTATGGCGCTCGAAACAATCAATTTTATCTATTGTTTTGACATGCGATGAAACTAATGTTTCACATTTTAATTCTCTAAAATCTTTTTGTTGTTATATATGTGCTAAATAATGCATTCTATGACAGACAAAGATATTGTTTGCAACCGATAAAATATTCATACTATTACATAATATAATACATATTTAGAATATGTGTGTATGATCATAATACTATGCTAAAATTTATCATAAGTTATGAATGTCAAAAACTGAGATAAATCATAGATTACAATAGTGTTAACAGTGGCAATTTCCTGAAAAATCATAGCATGCAGTGTTTGCTGTTTTCTATAGTTAATATCCTCCAAGCCAAATTGATAATATACCTTCAGTTGAGCCAAATATATATGACGGCAGAGGCATAAAAAAATGTATACATTGGGCTTGTTGAGTTGAAACTTTCTATGATTCTCTCTGTAAAGTAGCTTATCTTCCGTTCTTACTAGTTGAATCTACATTATTTAGACAGTCCAATATGAAAATTCAGTAGGTTTTAAAGATGAAAGCCATGCAAACATACAAATTAAGGAAGAGTAAGCATGCATAAAAGGTAGGAAAATCATGAAAGTGTTTCACATTTAACCACAAAGTACCCTACCCTATAAGATTAATTGAAAGATGATTTATCATTTTCTATTATTTTTGTTAACATATCGATTTTTCACCTCCACTCGCAATTTGTCATTCATTACACAAGGTTAGCAGAAGCTTTTCTTCATGTCGATTAATGTTGATTGAAATTGATTTTGATTAGGGCACCAAAAGAATAGATCATTTTCTATTTGAAGCATTCAAATTAAATCTATTGAACATGATTTCTTATGACTTAGCATTCACAGATTTAGTTGGGAGAAGCTATTTGAAAAATGTACCTGATTATCAATTTCATGGTTTTTATACCATTCTAGTTCATTGTGATTGAAGGGTTGAAGTGATGAGTTAGTTCAAGTGAATTCTAGTTCACAAGTATATTGTGCTTATAATGGGCTCTTCTTTATTTTCTATCGATGTTTTGCTCCAGTAGAGAAAATTTTAAATGTTGGTTTTACATTTTATAAGCTATATAAATTAACGGTAATATGAATTTGATAAGTCCAGTATTAAATTAATCGATGTTGATTTTCATTGTATCGCTTTGTATCAATGTTACTTGCACTGTTTGCAATTCATCACTTTTCTCTCATAAATGAGTTTTTTATGAATTTCATGATCTGAAAATTGAAATTCAAATGCTATTTGGATGACGTTCACATTCCACTGGTTTTTTTACAATAATTGTTACGTTGAAGAGTGAGGCAATTCAATCCATTTGGAAGTAAAAGGAAATCACAGTGCGATTTGAACAGTGGATAGTAGCTTTGAAATTCAGTTGCTCAATTCATTACGGCTTGATACTATCATTTGTAATTATAGTCGATCAGAAATATGCATTGTATATAATGTTTATATTTCAGTTCGACCAATCTTCTATCACAGTCTCGCTTTCATTCATAAACATGATAATCCTAAATACGTTGATTACCTTGAAGAAGTAGCTTATCTTATGTCGAACAATGTACAATACAAACAATTTTCATTAAATTACTATTACGATGATCATTGGAATTTCTGCCTGTGATTGAGAAAAAGTCATTTTATGAGCCTTGAAATTCGTACGGTACCTAGAAAAAGTTGCATTATTACTAGAAATTTTGTTATTTTTACTATTTATTATAGGTACTGTACATTGATTTTTGTGATTGTAGAGATCAACTACTTTATTCTGAATCAGGATAAGGATAAATAGGGAAATTGTGAGATGGGGATAACATCCATAGTTACATAGCATCAATTTGAAAGCTCTGATAATAATGATTTGAACGGAACTGCGATTCTGGCTTGGTATTGCCTCTTTATGTTCAGTGAGAATAGAAAGCTTCAGAGTAATTCGTTCTCACTATAAGTGATAATATTGGTAATATTTGGTAATATTTGAACCGAATGTGCAACAAATTAATCTACTTTCAGCTTGAAAATTTTCAACTTATCAGGAGTACAGTGTTATCATATAGTATCTCAGGTAGGCCCACCCTTTTATTTTATTTTTTTTTGTTCACGTGATCTGATGATATTCATTCCATTATCAAGTGTTTAAATTATAAAGAGTGATGAAACAAGATGAAACACAAGAAAAGCTATGAAAAGAAATTTTGAATCTTTATTTTTCACTAAATAAGGATAAGATGAAGGAGTCGGAGACATAATATATCATGAAACTTCGTTGAAAAACATCAATATCTGAAACTAGAGTTATCAAATTGTGTTACCTCTGACTCGTATGGAGAAGGCACATTTCAAATTAATATAATCAATTCTGTGAGCAAACAACGAAATCCTGATTTTTATCATGAGCATGGTTAAATCAAGAAAATTGTAATATTTTTTTAGAGTATTGAAAAGTGAAAATCTATATACAGCGCATGTCAAAACAATAGACAAAATTAATTGTTTCGAGCGCCATAGTGTAAATGAGATGCAATATAGACAGCAGTATTATACTGTTTCCCCTTCCACAGCGTCAACTTAAAACGCAAATACATAACAATATACATCAATGGATTCGCAATGAATGTGGCTACAATAATTATTCGTCACATTGTTCTTTAAAATTACTTGCTTCGCAGTTAATCGGAGAAAACAAAAAAATCAAATTGAAAAACCCCTAAATTTTTACATTATATTATTTTATCAAGGAAACTGTCCGATTTATTGATGAAATGAATCCGACTTATATTGTAGTCATTAATTTAACGAATCGAATGACATATGATAGATTTTTTTCCGATTAATGGTTACAGAGATAATTGATTTCCAGTTTGCTGTTTACTATGGCTAAGAGAGTCAGCCGCGCCGTTCCGCGTCGACTGTTTCCCCTTCCACGGCGTCAAATCGAATCGCAAATACATAACAATATACATCAATGGATTTGAAATGAAAGTGGCTACATTAATTATTCGACTCATTTTTCTTTAAAACTACTTGCTTTGAAGTTAATCGAAGAAAACAAAAAAATCAAATCGCAAACCCCCTAAATTTTTACATATATATTATTTTATCAAGAAAACTGTTGATTTTATTGAAAAAATGAATATAACTAATATTGTAGTCCATAATGTAACGAATCTAATGGCATATAATAGAACTGTTTCCGATCGATGGGTACAGAGATAATTGATTTTCCGTGATTACCTGCATTTTTCAACTTTGTGGGGGGCTAGGGGGGAAAGCTCCAAGGGGATTTCTTGGGACTTTTGAGAGAATGCCCCTTTGGGAAGGTTCTATCGATGGTAAAAGATTCAGCTTTTATTTAATTTTCGGATCGAAAAAACCTTTATTGACTGGGCTAATAGTTGCAACGACCCTATTTCGTACAAACCCCGGTTTTGGACCAAGAAGGCAACTGACACCTCGTAGCTCGTACCCACCGCATATATTTTCTATCGAAAGAAACAAATTCCGATTCACAGAGTTCGATTAAAAATTGCAGAATTAAGCATTCTAAATGGAAATACAGATGGCGCGATCCAACAGCGTTTTTAGCTCAAGCAAGTTATAAGCAAAGTGTATAAACTCTGGTTCATTATAGTTTTATTGAATTGATTCCTGATTTAATGCTCCTATTAAATCGTTGAAGGATCAAAAGACATTACTAAAGTTCAATTTTTCAAATAGGAGTGAATTTACATAACAAGAGAAGCTGTGGATGCGCTGCCATCAATTCACTACTGTATTGATAACTCAGAGTGTTCACAAATGAATGTCGGCGTTTTAACTGTGTATAATATTTTTACTTTGAGCTGAACTCACAATTGAAAATTATAGGCTTTGTCGAGCGAAAAAGCATCTCAGTTAGTTAGTTAGCACCAGTGCGCATGTGCCTGCTATACTTTTGCCGCAATTTTTCTACTATTGGATGGACTGGTTAGAATTTGATGTAAGGCTTTTTCTCAGACAGGGAAAGTGAAGTTGGCAAGTGTCTAGAGCTTTTAATTACGTCAATTCGTATCAATGTTAATCCAGAACGATGTGTCGTGAATTGAAATTGATGATAAGTGATTTGATGAAATCACTGACCATCATTCAGCCTACTTGCCTTAGACTTGATGGCCTGAACGACAAGACTTGCTTTGCATGGCCTCCTCGGTCTCCTGACCCAACAACATACAATTTTTACCTTTATGGCTTTATCTTTTTATGTATGTGTCTCTGCTACCAACTGAACTCGCTCAATATAGGAGTTGGATTCAATAATCACTAAAGAAAAACTTATAGATGTTTGTCATTGGACTTGATGTTAACCATTAACAATTCAATTACATATCATATTGAACTTCCATAACTTTCTTGAATAAACTAACTGTTTGTTTTTCATTTGGCATGTAACAAGTATGTAATGTACGTATGTATTGTGACATCTTAAAATTATTGAGACCATGAAATAAAATAAATCGAAGTAATAGAAGATATTATTATTGTCAAAGGCTAGGAATAGTATCAAATGTACAGTTACCTGATAGCAATAAAGATTATACTTATCAACAGCTGAGACTGAGATAAGAGCACCGTTCTATATGGCATATTTTTGCAAGAATTATTTATTGAAAATTATAATTTATTGCAAATAATTTGTAAATTGTTTATAGTCAACCATCAAATTTAGAGGTTACAACTTTGTTTATGTTAGTGAACAGCTGTTTTGAATGCAGTCAAGAAATTAGTCAAAATGAATTATTTGTCCTACTGAACTTACGTTTCAAAACGATGATATAATATTACTTCTAAAACCAATAATTATTGTAATAAGGATAAGAGTTTCAAAATAGAAATATATTTTTTATTGTTAAAATAATTTATTGATGGAAATGTACAACATGTTAAATGATCATGATACAAGCATTAATAATAAATGAATGAATAAATAATGAATTATCACTGATAAGAAATGTAATATTCATTTTTTGTTATTTATTATTGTATTAAGAATCTCTTGTATGAAATATAAATATTATGTAATAATTATCATAGAATCAACCGCATGGACTGATGTAAAAATCTCTGTAACCCGTTCAGGCCAATCATAGGTCAGAAAAATGACACCAAAAAGGGATGATATTCAAACATGATATTCTATTTTTGTTATCAGCAACTAGAAAAGTCTTATCACATGCGGTAACACATTGTATGTTGAATAAGGAGAAATATGAAGAAAATTTATTTACTGATAAAAGGCAGATAATTTAAGTTTATTTATTATAAAGCAAGAACTATTCTCTTACTCATCTCTGATGTGATGTATACGTCATACTAGTTCCACCAATAGCAGAATTTCTATGCAAATTGAGTAAGACGGAACTGCTCAGCCAAAAGTTTTGAGAAGAGAGACACTTGCCTTCACTGTGAAGACCTTGTTCTAAAAAGTTACCATTTTCTAGTGAGATTCTTAATAATTGTTGAATTTATGTATTTTAATTGTTATCCTATACCTGAGGCAATATTATTTGTTATATTTGTAAATTATTCTATCAATTGATTGCTTCCATATGTGCCTCACCTTTTTAAAGATGATAGGAAGATAATTTGAAATTAAATTTAGAATTTTGAAAGTAGGCTGGCACATCTAGGAAATGAATCTGAGTCTATACTATTTCAATTCATGCAGGCGAACGGGTTAGGGTCAGAAAAACTACAATAAGTTTTTGCCATGCCTGATTTAATCGCCGTTCACTATTTTAACACTACAACATTTTAAAACAAACAAAATATCAACTATCCTGACACGAAAGAGAATAAGAATCATATTAAATTTAACAAGTTACATTACCTTTATCCTCTGATATGTGGGCGCATTACTATCCTTACGTTAGATATTAATACGTCACCAAACCAAATAATATCAGTTGCAAATATTAATTTCAGAACAAAACTCAAAACACAAAAACCCAAAGAACCCAAATTTCGTCGATAACCCCATACGCCAATTTCAAACCCGCACTTCGATTGACATTTTTGTATGACCCTTTGTTTCACTGAACTGCACTTTGTTGATGGTTTCTGTCGTGTTTCCTTTCGATGTTATTTTGTTATTTCGGCGTTTTCTTCTAAGAGTTGAGTTGATGATGTCGGCAAGTCATCTTGCGATGCGGAACCTCCGTCTCACGAAACGACCTTATGTCAATTCTGGTCAGGTATCATCATCGGGACCTCCTACGACATGCCTTGCTCGTGGAGTCCATGATGGTATGAAGTTGTGTCTTAAAGCTGGATTTTGAAGGGGTGAAACATGAAGTTGGTTCGGGGACACACATGAACCGCTGTAAATAAATGTATTACAGCATTAATTTCTAACTATTCCTACAATTAATCAAAAGCAAAAAAAGGAGTTATCTATTGATTATGGATTATTTGAATTCTCTCATTCTATTTGAATCCTCATTTTATATAGATTTTTATCTATAAACTATACTGATTCTCTGTATCAGAATTAATGGATCTTCCTTCACAAATAATTCAAAAGTTCTGGTATAATTTAATAAATTAGCGTTCAGTTAAAAGCCTTAACGCCATGAGAAAACACAGTCAAAAAAATATAAAAATTTAGCAAGTCTCAATCTTGAGATAATATTGCAATTCACATTCCAATTTAAAGATTATCGTCTTGATTTTTAGCAATTCTCCACAATAATGTATGTTCAGAAACAATAACTCAAATGTAACATAACTGGAAACTTTCTTCTCTACTTTCTGTAATTCTTTAGAAAAAAATATTATTATCTCCCATCGATAATAAAATCAAAAGGACTACTCTCAATCGAAATTTTCAACTTGAACAATAACAGGCTTTGTTGATACAATACTCTGATGTAAGTTTCGATTAATTAAATTCCCTAAATTTATTATATTTTAACCTTATTTTACGTAGCTTAGCGGTTATTTGAGGAAACAATTATTCCTACATGATGAAGAAACACAATCAAGCTTTTCAGGACATGGCACTACTGGAAAATTTTAACTTTAATAAAAATAAAACTAGCTCCTACATTAATAAATAGTCTAATATTATATACTTGACCAAAAAGGGCGAAGCATAATGACTACATCTTTACTCTCGTAGTGCTCCTATAGTGAGGTCCACGTTATAATGACAGTATTTGATTAACTTTGATGTTGATATCCTTGTCTATCATTCGCCAAAGCAGGTAGTACTATTCTTTTCTAGCTCCGCAACGATGCCAAATATGTTTTTGACAGTGCAGAAATATAATTAATTAAGGCAGAGAATCGAAAACGCTGTTCTCCTATCTTTATTCACTGCCATTATAGCGTGGACCTCACTATAGCAAAGTGTCCTCCGAAACGTAATCTGGTCTCTCGGCTGGGGAATCGCCCCACTACTGTATTTAGAAACAGTTCTCCTATTGGGCGATATAAAAGGTGGGGAACCAATTTGACCAATCGTCGCGTGGCTTCTAGAGCCTTAGGACCAAAAGGTAACTGCAAAATCGGTAGTTTGTTATAATTTCAATATCTTGCTGTTTTCCACCTTATCGCACTCTATGTCGCGACAGGAAGGCTAAGTTTTAGAGATAATTCCATAATCTACATTCCTCAACGACTTGGAGCCACAATTTTTGAATATCTATCCTGGGAAACTCGAAGACATGGCCGTTCATAACAGTGAGATAAAATAATTTATTTCGCTAACTCACTTGCAATTATGGCTCTAGTCTATTGCATATTAAATTTACTATTATAACTTGGGAAAAGGTCTGAATTAAAAATAGTGCTCGGGACAGTCCCCCTCCTTACGGTGAGAAACACGCAAAAAGAGATCTAATCAGTATAATATGTTACCATAGAGGCATTCTGTATAATTTGGAGTGCCAAATATCTGGATTGATACCAGGATCCAATTTGAAGTGGGCCCTCTTCAAAAGTAATCTCATTAATCATTCCGAAGTTCAGCAAAATGTATGACTACAACTAATATAATTATTGAAACTTACAGAAACTAATTAAGATTTGTTGAAAAAATCCTAAACATGGGCGTGTCCACTTATTAAGTAGGTACTAAAGACGGACCGAGTATAATAATCTTGAATACTTCAGTCACTTTATTGAGTCTCTGATTATTTTCTTGGCAAAATCCAACAAAGAAAAAACATTATTTTAAAAGGCATCAGTGTTTCAGTTGTTTCTATGCTACTCTGCTGTTGTAAAAGAAGTACGTTGATTATAATAGTAAAGGATGAAGCTTTTTCACTCAGCCGAGTGTATTGGAATCTAACTATCATTACTATAGAGTTGAGAGTGCAACTTATTTTTAACAATATAAAGCAATTATAGCAAATATAGCAATTATAACCAAATAAAGGGGGATTATAATAGTAAAGGATGAAGCTTTTTCACTCTGCTGAGTGTATTGGAATCTAACTATCATTACTATAGAGTTGAGAGTGCAACTTATTTTTAACAATATAAAGCAATTCAGTAGGCAATACTATTCTACATAGACTACGATTCAAAGATAACAATGGTTGAAAAAGCAATACTAGCGAGCCATCGGAGAGCAATGACACACGCGTGATGTACGTTCCGTAGCAATGAAAATGTTCTATCCATTATTGTACTCTAGCAGGAAATCTCTACCACTGAATTATTTACTGTGAACTAAAAACGGAATCAGTTAAACTGAATGAACCTATGATCTTCTTCTCTATACTTATAGAAGGCTAAGCCCCGACAGACTGAAATCACACCACAGCCCAAACTACTGAGCCTAAAAACTTGAAATTTTGCACGATTGTTTATGGTAGCCTGAAAACATCCACTAAGGAAGGATTTTCAGAAATTTGCCCCCCTGAGGGAGCTGGGGCCCCCCCAAAATGTTGTACTTTTTAACCGCTCATTGCACGGCAAAGTTATGAGGAACTTTTTTGTTCAGCTACGAAAAAAAATTAGATCTATGCAGAAAAATTTCGATCAGGAGCACAGGGGGGTCCAGGAGAGGGCATTTTTCGAAAATTTTGATGTAAAATCACACTACAGCTCAAACTAATTGTCCTACAGACTTGAAACTTTGCACAAATATTCTTCAAACATGCTAGACGCGCACTAAGAACGGATTTTGAGATATTCTGCCTCTAAGGGTTTCAAAGGATGAAAAAGGATCCAATTAAGTAAGGTTATGAACATGGTGAGGTGAGTGCCATATGGAAATGAGATAATTTGATTATGACATGTGATATTCTAACATATGTTGTAATCATTGGAAATAACAAAATAATATGATAGAAATTCAAAAAAGAACATCTGTTCTATTATTGCTTTCTACCTGATTCCACTCAACCTCAATAATATTGTTCTGATAATTGATAAATATGTTTAATAATATTATTATTATTGATATAATAAAAGTATTGTTTTAATAATTAATTATTATCATTAATATAATAATAATATTGTTTTGGTAATCAATAAATATTTTTTATTTTCACAAACTCTGTAAAATTTATAAAGGTGAATGTGAAACAGTTGCATCAAAGAAATTATCTCAAAAACATATGTTTAGGAAAACCATAGTTTTGAACTTCGTTTTCCTGATGCAATGTATAAGCCTACACGTGGCATGTATTATTAATTTTTTAGCTAGAACAGTTTTTTGAGACTGCTAAATAAACGTCTACAGTATTATCAATGCTGTATCGGCAATATGAAAACGCATGCAGTTAATATGTCTTTAAATAAAGGTGTTGATATCTACATGATAATTATTCTCTACCATTTTTATTTAATTAAAATTTCAAAATTATTCAAGCCTTGATAGAATGATTGACTCACTGTACAGTCAGTCGAAAATTTTAATATTGAAATGAGGGGTATTTTGGCAAGCTGAACAAAAAAGTAAGGTCCTATGCACCTTTTTGATATTATTTCTTCAAATGAAAAATGAGTTTTGTGGGTTGTCAAAACTCCCCCTGAAAGAGAACTATTCATTTTATCCTATCTTTTAGTAAAATAACAATGATTTCTGCATTGAATAACATCTATCTTGCCAACAAGAATCGAACTCTTTGTGAATTTAGATATGACCAACACTTCAGATTTATATAATTATTTTTTTCAGAAGTTATTTTTTCATTCAGAATTTATAAGCTCCTATCAATTTATCATTCGTAACAATGAATTCTTCAAAACATGAATTTAATCAAATAAAAAATTGCCCATACTTCTGTATTCATGTTCGAATGTTTTCCACTTGTGATGGATAGCCAATATATTGTGGAGCGAGCTGCACGGCGAATTGTAATCGAGGGCTCTGATTGGCTGAAAAGTTCAGCGATCGGAGTGAGGTGAGGCGAGCAGTTAGAACAGAGGCAAGCGGCACGGCGAATGGTGCGGAGTACGGTGCGGCGAATGATTAACAGCTGATTTTTAACATTATGAAACATAATGCTCATGTTCGTTGAAAGACAAGATGTTCGGAGGAATGCACGGTTTGCTGCGCGGTTCGAGGTTCGGTTCGATATCTGTGGACATACATTCTTCTTCTTTTTCTTCTTCTTCTTTCTCTTCTTCTTTCTCTTCTTCTTTCTCTTCTTCTTTCTCTTCTTCTTTCTCTTCTTCTTCTTCTTCATCTCCTTCTTCTTCTTCTTCTTCTTCTTCTTCTTCTTCTTCTTCTTCTTCTTCTTCTTCTCTTCTTCTTCATCTTATTTTTCTTCTTCTACCTTATTTCTAAAAGGCTAAGCCCCAACAAACTGAAATCACACCACAGCCCAAACTACTAAGCCTAAAAACTTTAAATTTCGCACAATTGTTTATTGTAGCCTCAAAACATCCACTACAAAAGGATTTTCAGAAATCTGCTCCCCCCCCGAGTGAGCTGGGCCCCCAAAAATTTTCACTTTTTAACCGTTCATTGCACAGCAAAGTCATGAGGAACTTTTTCGTTCAGGTACGGAAAAATCAGATCTATGCAGAAAAATTCCAATCAGGTGCACAGGGGGGTTCAGGAGAGGGCACTTTTCGAAAATTTCGATGTAAAATCACACTACAGCTCAAACTAATTGGCCTACAGACTTAAAACTTTGCACAAATATTCTTCAAACATGCTAGATGCGCACTAAGAACGGATTTTGAGATATTTTGCCTCTAAGGATTTCATAGGATGAAAAAGGATCCTATTAAGTAAGCTTATGGTAAGGTGAACTCCATATGGAACTGAGATAATTGACACATGATATTCTAACATATGTTGTAATCATTGGGAAGCTTAAAACAATTTCATCATTTAGCTGATCGAATTGATTTTGCGTTGATTGAGAGCGCGAGCTTACCACGTGTTTTACGTGGTGAACGTTCTACAGATTTATAGTATTCCTGGTGATTGAGCCTGTCTTTTTCAGCGTTGTCTATTAATAATAAAGCTTAATTTACAACTAGCTTACCCAGCGAACTTCGTACCGCCAATGTATCTCATGTTACACTTGACTTTATTTGGTGAATCATGAAATTTATCTGACAATCAACATGTTCATTTACATCTCAATACGGACTTCCTATGTGCTTAGTCATGCAGCATTCATTGTTCCGAAAACATATTATTCTTCTCAATCAATTGGTAGTAATATCTATCAGTAAATTTTTCAATTAAAAAAAAGGTTATATCAGTGTTTCAAAGAAAAATATTCCATGTTTTCATAGCTGTAGATTGTCGAGATATGGTCCAGGAAATATGCGATGTACGATGAATCACACAGAATTCCATATTCTTCCCATTTTAGGATGAATATAAGCTAAGCTAAATTCAAAAAATTGTAAATTATTCTTCCATTCTTCAGTAATATAATTGAATGCAATATGAATACTATACAATATATATATATATATATATATATATATATATAATATATATATATATATATTATATATATATATATATATATATACTCTCTTTCATTAGGTGAATAATTTTTTCCAACATTTTCCAGTTTCTCAATGATAGGGGAGTGATAATTATTTGTATAGGTCTTCTAAGGAACCATTATCAACAGCTGGTACCAATCAACTACACTTCAACTCCAAACTACCGTTTTAATACCAGTACACAATAATTCATCACAGGGTGATATGTTTATTACAGCTGGTAACTTTAGATGCTAAATCATATCACAATATGATCTTGAATCGTGATCATCTTTTCGTTCTTCAGTAGCCGCTCGGCCGAAAATTTCGAATACATATGTCTATAAAATGGATTAATAGATAATTATTATTAGCCCCCCTATTAAAATTCCTGTTCAGAAACCAGCCCCAATATTCACACAACATATTCCCGAAGTTTCATGCCGTTATGTCAAGTAGTTTTCAAGTCTACAAGGAACAAACAAACATACAAACACACAAACAGACATTCACTTTTTCATAAATAGATTTCCATTCGGCTCAAACAAAAGCCTCTCTCAATGAAGGTAGAATGATAAGGATTCAGTTCTGTTGTTTTAACATTTTTTCAAATCACTTTCAAAAAGTTCATGTATTACCTACTATTGTGTTTGAGACACTTCTGGCGCTTTCAAAGTTTCACCACTATTCTGTTCCATAGTCCTATCTCTTGCAGTCGTTAACTATATCTATAATAATTATATAAAGTAAAGAGCTGGCTTATGCATGTACGGGAAAGGAAAATTATGTTTGACGCATCATCACGTTTGAACTACTGGACTAATAACTTGAAATTCTGCTTAAAGATTCTTAATTAACCAAGGATGGTTATAGGCCTATTCTCAATTCTTCAAAATTTCATTACGTCAAGTTTTCATTTTGTCAAGTCTTAAAATAGATCCTTGCGAAGCACGGGTTCTTGCTAGTAAGTTTATAATTGTATTAATCATGGAAGGTAAACTAATAAAGAATAGGGATATCAACAAAATAATATGAAATATAAAGCGAATAGAATATAAAATATGAGGCCTTAGACATCATTCTTATTATTTTATGAATGAGAATATATTTTATCTATATGTACTAGCTCCTAACTATGTGAATGTATAATTCTTAACTATGAATGTATGAGTATTAAGCTATTGAAAATGGGTATAGTATAGAATATTATGATAAATCGTCTTATACTAAATGACTTCTTATTATTATGAGAGGCATCACGTACATACATTGTCACATAGGATATCATGACTGTTGATAACTTCAAAAATTGATAATCACCCGATTTCCCAAACAATCAATTATCTACTACCGTGAGAAACTGTACAATCATTTCATTTACCGCGAGTATGCAGCCGATCAATGAAATAAAGTTAGACCTAATTCACCTACATAAAGATATTCAATATTAAGAAGTTTATAACGTAATTTAATGACTAATCTAGTTGCGCAAGTTATTTACATTCCGGAATTTCTTCTTAATACATTATATTGTCACGTAACAAAATCTTCGACTAATAAACCCTTCACGAACCCGTACTGAATCCTTCTAAGGCCTACCATACACGTTTCGATCGGTCTTAAGGCCCGGACTCGTTTCGATCGGTCTTAAGACCGGGCCTCAATGGCGGTCTCCCCACTCACGTACCGATTGGCCTTGGGGCCGTTGCGTATCCAGTACCGTATCCAGTAGCGCGGTAGCTCTATTGGAAGGTGGGCGTTTGTGCAGATTTGTGAAATATTTTAGTCAAATTTTAGTGCAATACATTCTGTGATAGTAAGTTCAGTTCAAGACGACAAGTCATCTATTGAGGACCTACAAGCAATTGCTGTTATAATGTGTGCAGTGTCCAAAAGAAAAAACGGAAAAGGAGCATGTGGGCGAAGTCATGGCTTCAGAGGACGAAGTTCACCCACGTAAATTTATTGACAGAGTTGCAATGTCACCCATAATATATGAAAAACTATCTAAGAATGGATGAGCCAACTTATTTGGAATTATTGAGAATGGTCACCCCGTTAATTTCAAAACAAGACTCTGTGATGAGGAAAGCAATAACGCCCCATGATTCTGGGAGAAGTTATATTCAAAAGAAAAACAAATCTTTGCGATGTTATTAATTTTATCATGAAAGTTGAATTTCCTTCAATCCTTCAACCCTGAAACTTTTTTAGCACTACTAGGACAGGACTAGACAGGTATTACACAGTAATATTTCTATTATCTTGGTTAATCATATCATTATTACCATATTTGAACAGAGAGGAAAATACGAAATCTAATTTTTATCTCATTTCATTTGATCAACTACAACTATGATAATAGGAATATTATAATATGAAAATAGGAATATGATAATCATATATTATCATATCAGCCTCAGCAGATAATTTATTCAGCCGAATGTGATGCCACACTCCAAAAACACCACACTACTACACACACACTGACCCTACTGCTTGGGGGATGTGTTGATTCCTCGACTATTCCGCTCACTCTGAAGTGAAACTAGGGGATGATTAGTGCAGTATTCCTGAAGAAACCGGTTTTTATTGTGACTGTTAACTTTCTCCTACTCACACTGAGGCACAACTTGGGATGAAAAATGAATATCGACTCTCTCAAAAAATCGATTTCTTTTTTTCGATAATCGATTTTTCAAGAAATCTATTTTTAGAATAATTTTGCTATCCATAACACGTGCAAAACATGTTGACCATGGTTATAATTGATTTTTCAAGAAATCGATTTTAAGAATGATTTTGCTATGCATAATACGTGCAAAACGTGTTGACCGAGGGTAGAAAATATGGCAGAGGTGGAAGAGCGGGTGTTTTGGCCTCAAGACGAAACCAGGTTTCCCCATTCACGTCCAGATCCGTCTCAAGAGCAATTAAAATTAATCTGTCTTGAGGCAGATCTCACTTGATTCCAGTGCGGCCGAAATCCGGCCTTGAGATCACTTTTCGTCTTGAGGCCACACCATACACGTTTCGATCGGCCTTAAGACCCGGAATGAAGAGTCCGGGCCTTAAGACCGATCGAAACGTGTATGGGAGGCCTAACAAATATGGTAAATGTCGTCATAACTCTTTTTCTCTTTCCTCCTTCTCATTCATTAGGAATCATCTCGTTGAGTGTATAGAGACTAGGCTATAGAGTGGCGCCATACTCACAAAAACCTATCCAATTATAACTCACGACAAAAAATCTTGTCTTTAATAGACTGGTCTGTTTCCTATTTTTTTCTGATCTGTTTCGGATATTTTTCAACATGACTCAAGCGTGATTTTGCATTCTACAATCATGAGAAAAACACTTTTCATTATAATAATATTCTAGTAGGAAACCTCTATGACAGAACGCTAGTCAAAACAAAACTATGAGTGCCAGGTTTTAATCGACAATAATTCTATATTTCGCTTGTTACTAGTGTTGGTGTCATTTTCTCACTGCCTACAACTTCAACTAGATAAAGTGACTCGACATTGATCATGATTATTTATCTCAAAGTAGCTTACGTGAAATTTAATTCAAACACTGGAAGAATAATTCTCAACGCATGATTTAATAATAATGAAAATTCAGCTGGAACAATTATCTTAGCATTGGACTGCTATTGCTTGACTTCTGATTATCAACATTATTGAATTTACCAACACATTAATAGACTACTATTACACTATTACTGATTCACAAGTTCACTGACATTGTCAACCTTACTGGAGCCTCACATAATTATTTCTCAACAATAACTTCATATTCAACTAAATTCAATTACTCTACCAGATCTCCCAAATATCTCAACTTATTCACATGGAAAACTCTCTCTCTCTCTCTTTCTCACTCTCTCTCTCTCTCTCTCACTCTTCCTTCTCCGTTTTTCTTTGAACTTAACTTTACTGGCCAAAGTAAGATTTCTACTACTGTTATTTAGTACAATTCAATTTTCCAAACAAGAATTCTATTTCCTTTTTGACACGAATTTTCCTACATATTTCTACCTTCATATCCCCATTCAAATTTGTAATCAACCTTTCAACTCTACAAAATAATTTAAACTCATGCTTAATTCAAGAGATTTTTTTTATTTCAAATTCAACTGGAAAAAACTTCACTGTTAATTTTATTTTAATTTAACCCGTTAATTACTGTTCAAATATTTGTTCCCACATACACTAATAACCATTTTAACTTTACCTTCTCGGAAACTTTACTCTGTTATTTTATTTGTATACCTCAACTAATCACTATAAATAATATTCATTGTATAAAACCTTCAATTTTCGTTACCATACCAAATTTCTAAGCAACTTTCAACACAACAATTAATTTTTTTACCAATTATTACTTGTGATTTTGCGGCTGACTTTCTAACCAAACATTAACGAACCTTTTGACTGTGCTTCCCTAAACTATACTACACTGATTGTTCCCCTTACAGTCACTACGAAGACTCACTAAATACTTCTAGATTTCGGTTTACGTTATTCTACTGACGAGCCCCATAACTCTCGAATGAACCAGACCGTTTACTATACAAAAAAATCTCAGCTCACACCATCTTCATTGCCTTTCGCCAAAATTGAACAATTCCACCATACAAATTTGCAAGGTTAGTCACATCTAAATTCCACCAACATTAAGTTGGCTCTCCACTAAAATATTTTCGAAATCTCTCAACGCCATCGTTTTGAGCTCGTTTTGAGCTGATTTGAGCAACTTTTATTTCGTTATGAGCACCCACCGTTTTTGAGATATGACGTCTCAAAAATTGGAGAGCCAACTTAATGCCAGCTCTCCACTTTTCGAAATCGAAAAACTAAACACGCCATCGTTTTGAGCTCGTTTTGAGCTGATTTGAGCAACTTTTATTTCGTTTTGAGCACCCACCGTTTTCGAGATATGACGTTTCAAAAAATGGAGAGCAGCTCTCCACTTTTCGAAATCGGAAAAACAAACATGCCATCGTTTTGAGCTCGTTTTGAGCTGATTTGAGCAACTTTTATTTTGTTTTGAGCACCCACCGTTTTTGAGATATGACGTCTCAAAAAGTGGAGAGCCAACTTAATGCCAGCTCTCCACTTTTCGAAATCGAAAAAGTAAACACGCCATCGTTTTGAGCTGATTTGAGCAACTTTTATTTCGTTTTGAGCACCCACCGTTTTAGAGATATGACGTCTCAAAAATTGGAGAGCCAACTTAATGCCAGCTCTCCACTTTTTGGAATCGAAAAAGTAAACACACCATCGTTTTGAGCTCGTTTTGAGCTGATTTGAGCAACTTTTATTTCGTTTTGAGCACCCACAGTTTTTGAGATATGACGTCTCGAAAATTGGAGAGCTAACTTAATGCTAACTATATGATAAATCAAAAAATCAATTATAACTCCTGAACTAGAGGTGCTCAGAACGTGGAAACCTGCACAAGAGTGGAGGTCTATGAGGAGCTACTCTCAGCAGAAATTAACGTTTTGAGCCATCACAGTTCTCAAGTAATTCCCACTCATATTATGTTTCCTGTACTATATGGTAAATCAAAAAACCAATTATAAGTCCTGAACTAGAGGTGCTCAAAACGTGGAAACCTGCACAAGAGTAGGGGTCTATGAGAAGCTACTGTCAGCAGAAATTGACGTTCTGAGCCATCACAGTTCTCAAGTAATTCCCACTCATAATATGTACCATGTACTATATTGTAGATCAAAAAATCAATTATAACTCCTAAACCAGAGGTGCTCAAAACGTGTAAACCTGCACAAGAGTAGAGGTCTATGAGAAGCAACTCTCAGCAGAAATTGACGTTTTGAGCCATCACATTTCTCAAGTAATTCTCACTCATAATATGTACCATGTACTATATGGTAAATCGAAAAATCAATTATAACTCCTGAACCAGAGGTGCTCAAAACGTGGAAACCTGCACAAGAGTAGAGGTCTATGAGAAGTAACATTCAGTAGAGATTGACGTTTTGAGCCATCACAGTTCTCAAGTAATTCCCACTCATAGTATGTACCATGTACTATATGGTAAATCAAAAAATAAATTAAAACTCCTAAACCAGATGTGCTCAAAACGTGGAAACCTGCACAAGAGTAGAGGTCTATGAGAAGCTACTCTCAGCAGAAATTGACGTTTTGAGCCATCACAGTTCTCAAGTAATTCCCACTCATAATATGTCCCATGTACTATATGGTAAATCAAAAAATCAATTATAACTCCAGAACCAGAGGTGCTCAAAACGTGGAAACCTGCACAAGTGTAGAGGTCTATGAGAAGCTACTTTCAGCAGAAATTGACGTTTTGAGCCATCACAGTTCTCAAGTAATTCCCATTCATATTATGTTTCATGTACTACACGATAAATCCTAAAATCAATTATAACTCATGAACTGCAGGTGCTCAAAACGTGGAAACCTGCACAAGTGTGAAGGTCTATGGAAAGCTACTCTCAGCAGAAATTGACGTTTTGAGCCATCACAGTTCTCAAGTAATTCCCATTCATAGTATGTTTCATGTACTATACAGTAAATCAAAAAATCAATTATAACTCCTGAACTAGAGGTGCTCGAAAGGTGGAAACCTGCACAAGAGTGGAGGTCTATGAGGAGCTACTCTTAGCAGAAATTGACGTTTTGAGCCATCACAGTTCTCAAGTAATTCCCATTCATAGTATGTTTCATGTACTATACGGTAAATCAAAAAATCAATTATAACTCCTGAACTAGAGGTGCTCGAAAGGTGGAAACCTGCACAAGAGTGGAGGTCTATGAGGAGCTACTCTTAGCAGAAATTGACGTTTTGAGCCATCACAGTTCTCAAGTAATTCCCATTCATAGTATGTTTCATGTACTATACGGTAAATCAAAAAATCAATTAAAACTCCTGAACCAGAGGTGCTCAAAACGTGGAAACCTGCACAAGAGTAGAGGTCTATGAGAAGCTACTCTCAGCAGAAATTGACGTTTTGAGCCATCACAGTTCTCAAGTAATTCCCATTCATATTATGTTTCATGTACTATACGGTAAATCGGAAACTGCGCATGCGCAGGTACAGGGAAGTTGACATTATGAGTAGCTCTTCATTTATTAGAGATTTTACCAGTTAAAGTGAATAATTAAGTGTTTTAGATTTTATCATACTAACCAAATAGTGCCGTTCAATATTATAATCACACTTGGACCCTGTGAACTGTAAGTAAAGACTTGTGATATCCACTTTATTCGCGATTGAGGGTTTCTAACCTCATTTTTAAACTGTGACAAACTGTTTTTCGGCAGTGTTCTGTTCTGATTGTCTGTGCTTGTGTATACTGATTAAGGAGAGAGAGAGTGATAGATTGATTGACAAGCGACTGAGAATACTGCTTGTTTTTGCTAGAGACTAGGCTTTTGCTCTTATCTGGCTGGTAATTTGATGAGCGGCCTTTCTGTTTCTATCTATAGATATAGACTGGCGTAAATTGTATACTTGGTAGCCGGAGTTTTTGGTTATTTTGACAACGGAATGTTAGTAACTTTTGATTCCGAAACAGCTGATCTGAACTGACCTACGCCAACGATAACTACGGTAAACCGGCCGCGCCAATACTTAAATATACGCACCGGGTCACTTTCTCTTCGTATTAATTTACTTAATCGGAAAAGAATTTCAATTTTGCTTATCTTTGCGTGTGATTGTCTGCTACTATCCTTGGTCTTTTCCAACTCTTTCCTTCCACGGGCTTCCAAATTGTTTCCTGCCTTGAAGGCCCTCTTGGCGCTGTTAATCTCCTTTGACTCACTCTTCCTTTGACTCTTTTGATAAGCATAATCAAAATTCTATTGTTTTTCCTTGTATGCGAATTAGCTCTATACGATTGAAACAAATAAACAGTCAATGAATGTGAAATCGAGTAAGATTAATATGAAATCGACAATAGAAAAGAGCAAAACGTCAAAGGGCAACCCTGCTATTTTATATAATAATGTTAAATTTAGAAAAGGATCTTGCACAAGTAAAGGTGATATTACCTGGCGTTGCCTTGTCAAAAACTGTTCTGTATCGATAAAGACAAATAGCAGTGCATCTATTATTCGAGAAATTAATGGGTCGCATACACATGATAGTCTGGCTATATCATCTATTGAAACCGACGAGGAGTCGCTGCTATTATCTCCGTCTAATGTTGGCAAAGAGATCAATTTCAATGATTCTAATATTTGTGATAAGTCTCAAACAACCCATGAATCTGCCTTGGAGCTTGAGAATCTACAGTTGAGAGATAGGATAAAAGTTCTCGAGGAGCAATGGAGTGCGGCGATCAATCGTTCGATGGAGCTCGACTTTCGACTGATGGAGGTGTCGGCGAGTGAATCGCGAGTGCGGGCTGCGGGAGTTGAGAGTGAGGAGACGTCTTCTCGTGAGGCTACACTTATGGATCGGATTAGTCATTTTCTTAAAAATGAACTTCTGACTGATACGGATATGGACTGTTATTGTAACTATTTGATTGATTCTTTTTCAGGTAAAAATTATGTTGTTCTACCAGCGATAACTAGCATGATAATTAATGATAAAAACGCAGATTTGTCCTTCCTTAAGGAAATTGTCTATAAAAATGATATAATTGCTTTTGTGGTGAATGATAATCAGCCTTCCAGTACTAGGGATGGTTGGTGTGGTTCACATTGGAGCATTGTGCTGTTTGATAAAATTGGTAAGGTGTTTTTTAAGCTGGACTCAATGGGTGAACTCAATGATAAATATGCGGAGGCTCTGATAGGGAGAGTAAGTTCGATTTTTGATTCAGATAGGTTGGCTTATATACCTTGTCCTCGCCAGAACAACAACTATGATTGTGGAGTATTCGCCCTGTTTTTCCTTGAGGAAGTGTTCAAGTTTCGTGAAAAAAACAGTATAACTAATTTAACAGAGGGTCTCTCTTTTGATTCTAATTTTAATGCGGCCAATTATAGATGGAGGATTCTTTGTAATTTATGTCAGATACTGAAACCAAAAACAATGTCTAGCAAGTCGTTAGGATTACTAGAATGTAGAAATTCAGAAAATACTGTTCAGGGTACGGCACAAATTTGTAATGACATTCATAATAATTTCTCAGTTTCTAGACAGGTAAGAACTTCTAAAACTAAAAATAGTTCTGTTGAGAAGAAATTAACAAATACTGATCTTGGTAAGCGGAACAAAAATAAGATTAAAATTTTCAGTGACAGTCACGGTCGTGACCTGGTTCACTATCTCAACAGTGTGGATTCAGGCAAATCTAATTCAGTCAGTGGGTTTATTATGCCGGGTGCAAAATTAAGCCCGATTGCCCGTAATGTTGAAAGTGATAGTGCTGATATGACCAGTGATGACCATGTTGTGCTAATGGGAGGGGCCAATGATGTATATTGCAACCAGTCTGCCAAATTTTTGAGAGGTCTGCTCACTGTTCTGCAGTTGTTGGTATTCACTAATGTTTTAGTATCTACAATTCCAGTCAGACATGACCTGCCTGACTGGTCTTGTGTTAATGTTGAAATTAGAAAAATAAATGGTAAAATAAAAAAATTGTGTGGGAAATTTAGTAATGTGAGGGTTATTGATATCTCAGACCTGCAAAGAGATATGTTTACCAGGCATGGCCTTCACCTAAATAGGAAAGGGAAGATGGCACTGGCTGATAAGATTGACAAATTAATGAAGTGTTCAGTTGATAATAGAAGAGTAATTGAACTAGGGTATGGAGAATGCTACTCGGAAAACTAATTGTTGGTCCTGTTGAAATCTTTCGCGATCTACCAATTTCTAAATGCAAAAAACAGGACCTTCAGAGAAATTTAATAGTATGGTCACTGAATATTCAATCCTTAAGAATGAAGCTTTTTGAACTGGAGGCTATTATAAATAAAAGGGAAGTTGAGGTAATCTGCCTGAGTGAGCACTGGCTAAGAGAGGAGGAAATTTGCTTCTATGTTCCTCAAAATTTTGTTTTGGCTAGCTTCTATTGTCGACGTTCTCCTTATGGGGGTTCTTCGATCTTAGTTAGAGAAGGGCTAGATTTTAAACACATTGACATATCATCTTATTGTTGTGAGACTAGTTGTGAGGCGTCAGCTATTAGGCTTAACAAATGGAATGCCCTAGTAATAAGTCTTTATCGTACTCCAAGCTCTAATTTTGAAGAGTTTATCACTAATTTAGAGCGGCTATTAACATTTGTTACCAATAGGATTAAAGGCTTCAAATACCTAATACTGGCAGGCGATTTCAATGTTGATATAATAAAAACCCTAGAACCTAGTACTCAACATTTCTTGAATTTGTTGAGATCATTCGATTTATATTGTGCAAACTCTTCTCCAACTAGGTTCAAATCATGTCTGGATAATGTAATTAGTAATGTTTCTGCTGCATACGTTCAAGTCTCTCAATTAGAACAGGGTTTGATATCGGACCATGCGGGTGTTTGTGTATCTTTTAATCTAGAAAATAAGCTATCATCTCCAAATAAGTGCAATGAAATTGATGAAAGCCCTGGAAAAACAATTTCTATCAGGTTATTTTCGGAGAAAAAGTTGGATAATTTGAAACAGTCTCTTGTGAATGTTTGTTGGAAAAAAGTTTACAAATCCAATAATAATGTAAATGAGGCAGCTGAAGCTCTTTTAAGTATTGTAGTGGAGTGTTTGAATAGCAGCTGTCCTAGATTGTCATTCGAAAGTAGAAGCAAGAAAAAATCTGTGACAAACTGGTACACACCTGAACTTGGAAAATTACACATTTTACTGTTGACATCCTACAGTAAATTTAAAAATACTTTAAATGAAGATGATAGAAAAATTTATAAGAATGTAAGAAAGCTTTACCGAAAAAAGTTGATAGAAGCCAAAATAATAAATAATAGTAAATTTATCGAAAAAGCAAACAATAAATGTAAAGCTGCATGGTCGATTGTAAAAAAAGAAACTTATACTGAAACCTTCAAGAAGCCAATTACAATCCCTCCTGACGTTTTGAATGAGCATTTTTCTAATATATCGAATACAATGCAAAATGAGGTTCAGGAACAAAGTGAAGCATCATTTTTAGAATTTTTGATCAAAGCTCCTAAATCGAAATATAACTTTAAATTGAAGACAGTGGATATGATTTCTGTTAAAGCAATTGTGAATAGAATGAGTAACTCCCGTAGTGAAGATTTCTATGGAGTTTCTAATTATTTAATTAAAGAGATAACTGACGTTATTCTGCTTCCCCTCACGTTTATTATAAACCTGATTATTGTCATGGGATGCTTCCCTGATTGTCTGAAGTTGTCCAAAGTCACACCTGTTCTAAAGAAAGGAGATCATAATGACCCTTCGAACTACAGACCGATTTCTCTCATACCTATTATCAGTAAAATTATAGAATTTTGCCTGCTTATACAATTATATGAATATTTCATGAATAACAGCTTATTGTATCCCTACCAGTATGGTTTCCGACCTAATCACTCCACAATTGATGCGGTTGAAAAAATTGTGGACCTAATCTTGCAATGCTTTGAGGAGAAATGTATGGTAGGATCCAGTCTAATAGACCTGAGCAAGGCCTTTGATTTGGTTTCGCATGAGATATTATGTAAAAAACTTGAATATTATGGTATTGTAGGCAAGGAGCTAAGTCTCCTAAGAAGTTATCTTCAGGGTAGGAAGCAAAGGGTTATCATAGATGGTAAATGTTCCAATTTCTTGAATATATATGCTGGTGTTCCACAAGGATCGGTACTTGGACCGTTTCTCTTTTTGGTATTTGTAAACGATTTTAGCTTCAATGTATCGGGTCTTTCCGTGATGTATGCTGATGACACCACCTTAATTCAGTCAGATGTGAGCATAGAAAATATCAATAAGAAGCTTGATGGATCTTTGGTACAAGCTAAAACATGGTATTCAACCAATAAGCTTAAGATAAATGAAGAGAAAACGGAGAAAATAATATTTCAATTGGGACACTCAGCAGGTCTTGACAAAGAAGTTTTGAAACCAGTGAAACTTTTGGGTATAATCTTGGATGCTAAACTCAATTGGGAGGAGCATGTTGATGGTCTATGTAAACGCTTAGCCAGAGTAGTATATCTTCTGAGGCGACTGAAAAATTCTGTAAGCTCTGATACAGTAATGATGACATATTATGGTCTTTTTCACTCTCATTTGGCTTATGGTGTTAGAATGTGGGGGAACTCGACAACACACAAGAGAGTCTTCATATGGCAAAAAAAAGCTATTAGGGCTATCCTAGACCTTCCCCAGAGAGAATCATGTAAGCCACACTTCATTAAACATGGTATTCTGACCTTGCCATCTTTATATATTCTATATAATGTTATGCATGTGAAAAAAAGATTACAGAACTTTCCCAGACACAGTGATTACCATACCTATAATACAAGGAATAAAGAAAACATTGTTACCCCTAAAATAAGACTGACCAAGAGTTTGAAAAGTCACATGTTTTTACAATTCGCTTTGTTTAATAAGTTGCCAGTAAATGTTAAAACCCTGCCTGTTAATAGATTTAAAAATGCAGTTAGTTTGATTTTAAAACAGAATGGTTACTATTCGGTCGACGAATATTTAAAATCATGATGATGTTTGGTGCTTTGAAATGTAGTAAATGTTAGTGTATAATCAGTAACAGTGTGGTTTTCCAGGTGTTTATCAAGTACCATACAAAAATAATAATAATTACAATAGCCTGCTTTTTTATAATATTTTATTGAATTTTTAAATATTTTGATAGTATTGTATTGTAATGTTTCCTGACTTATATTTATTATTAAGTATATTTGAATATGACTTTTTATGTGTATGTTTGTATTCTAAAGCTTTACTGCATATTGACACTGCCTATTGCGATTAATTTTGTTCAACGGCAATAAAGAATTCTTATTCTTATTCTTATTCTCATAGTAATTCCCACGCATTTATGTCTCTGTATATACGTAACTCAAAAATCAATTATAACTCCTGAACTAGAGGAGGTGCCGAAACGTGGAAACCTGCACAGAGTGGAGATCTATGAGGAGCACTCTAGCAGAAATTGACGTTTTAAGCAATCACAGTTCTCAAGTATTCCCACTCATAGTATGTCCCATGTGCTATATGTAAATCAAAAAATCAATTATAACTCCAGAACCAGAGGTGCTCAAAACGTGGAAACCTGCACAAGAGGAGAAGAGTCTATGAGAAGCTACTCTAGCAGAAATTGACGTTTTGAGCCATCACAGTTCTCAAGTAATTTCCCTTCATAGTATGTTTCATGTACTATACGGAAATCAAAAAATCAATATAATCCTGAACTAGAGGTGCTCAAAACGTGGAACCTGCCACAAGAGTGGAGGTCTATGTGGAGCTACTCTCAGCAGAAATTGACGTTTTGAGCCATCACAGTTCTCAAGTATTTCCCACTCATAGTATGTACCATGTACTATATGGTAGATCAAAAAATCAATTAAAACTCCTGAACCAGAGGTGCTCAAAACGTGGAAACCTGCACAAGAGTAGAAGTCTATGAGAAGCTACTCTCAGCAGAAATTGACGTTTCGAGCCATCACAGTTCTCAAGTATTTCCCACTCATAGTATGTTTCATGTACTATACAGTAAATCAAAAAATCAATTATAACTCCTGAACTAGAGGTTCTCAAAACGTGGAAACCTGCACAAGAGTTGAGGTCTATTAGGAGCTACTCTCAGCAGAGATTGACGTTTTGAGCAATCACAGTTCTCAAGTAATTCCCACTCATAGTATGTACCATGTACCATATGGTAAATCAAAAAATCAATTATAACTCCTAAAACAGAGGTGCTCAAAACGTGGAAACCTGCACAAGGGTAGGTCTATGTGGAGCTACTCTCAGCAGGAATTGACGTTTTGAGCCATCACAGTTCTCAAGTATTTCCCACTCATAGTATGTACCATGTACTATATGGTAGATCAGAAAATCAATTAAAACTCTTGAACCAGAGGTGCTCAAAACGTGGAAACCTGCACAAGAGTAGAGGTCTATGAGAAGCTACTCTCAGCAGAAATTGACGTTTTGAGCCATCACAGTTCTCAATTAATTCCCACACATAGTATGTCCCATGTACTATATGGTAAATCAAAAAATCAATTATAACTCCAGAACCAGAGGTGCTCAAAACGTGAAAACCTGCACAAGAGTATAGATCTATAAGAAGCTACTCTCAGCAGAAATTGACGTTTTGAGCGATCACAGTTCTCAAGTAATTCCCACTCATAGTATGTCTCCTGTACTATATGGTAAATCAAGAAATCAATTTTAACTCCTGAACTAGAGGTGCTCAAAACGTGGAAACCTGCACAAGAGTAGGGGTCTATGAAAAGCTACTCTCAGCAGAATTGACGTTTCGAGCCATCACAGTTCTCAAGGAATTCCCACTCATACTATGTACCATGTACTATATGGTAAATCAAAAAATCAATTATAACTCCAGAACCAGAGGTGCTCAAAACGTGGAAACCTGCACAAGAGTAGAGGTCTATAAGAAGCTACTCTCAGCAGAAATTGACGTCTTGAGCCATCACAGATCACAGTTCTCAAGTAATTCCCACTCATAGTATGTCTCCTGTACTATATGGTAAATCAAAAAATCAATTTTAACTCCTGAACTAGAGGTGCTCAAAACGTGGAAACCTGCACAAGAGTGGAGGTCTATGGGGAGCTACCCTCAGCAGAAATTGACGTTTTGAGTAATCACAGTTCTCAAGTAATTCCCACTCATAGTAAGTACCATGTACTATATGGTAAATCAAAAAATCTATTATAACTCCTAAACCAGTGGTGCTCAAAACGTGGTAACCTGCACAAGGGTAGAGGTCTATGTGGAGCTACTCTCAGCAGAAATTGACGTTTTGAGCCATCACAGTTCTCAAGTATTTCCCACTCATAGTATGTACCATGTACTATATGGTAGATCAAAAAATCAATTAAAACTCTTGAACCAGAGGTGCTCAAAACGTGGAAACCTGCACAAGACTAGAGGTCTATGAGAAGCTACTCTCAGCAGAAATTGACGTTTTGAGTCATCACATTTCTCAAGTAATTCCCACTCATAGTATGTCTCCTGTACTATATGGTAAATCAAAAAATCAATTAAAACTCTTGAACCAGAGGTGCTCAAAACGTGGAAACCTGCACAAGAGTAGAGGTCTATGAAAAGCTACTCTCAGCAGAATTGACGTTTTGAGCCATCACAGTTCTCAAGTAATTCCCACTCATACTATGTACCATGTATTAAATGGTAAATCAAAAAATCAATTATAACTCCTGAACCAGAGGTGCTCAAAACGTGGAAACCTGCACAAGAGTAGAGGTCTATAAGAAGCTACTCGCAGCAGAAATTGATGTTTTGAGCCATCACAGATCACAGTTCTCAAGTAATTCCCACTCATAGTATGTCTCCTGTACTATATGGTAAATAAAAAAATCAATTTTAACTCCTGAACCAGAGGTGCTCAAAACGTGGAAACCTGCACAAGGGTAGAGGTCTATGAGAAGCTACTCTCAGCATAAATTGACGTTTTGAGCCATCACAGTTCTCAAGTAATTCCCACTCATATTATGTCTCCTGTACTATATGGTAAATCAAAAAACCAATTATAACTCCTGAACTAGAGGTGCTCAAAACGTGGAAACCTGCACAAGAGTGGAGGTCTATGGGGAGCTACTCTCAGCAGAAATTGACGTTTTGAGCCATCACAGTTCCCAAGTAATTCCCACTCATAGTATGTACCATGTATCATATGGTAAACCGAGTCTATAATTGAAAATTCATGCTGTGAACATGTTAACGGTCAAGATTTTGATTTATAGTTGAATGAATAATTTATATTTTCTACTCCAATTTGTCTGAAGTTTAAATAATTGTAGATGAAATAGGAAAGTTATTCAGTTCTGTAAATCCATTAAAGTGAAAATCTTTTAAAGTGCTTGAAGATAAAGTCAAGTATAATTGAAGCCTAAGTTGAAAGTATTCTGAATCTTCATATTGAAATTGATTATTGAGAAATTAAAGGTTTAACAGTAGAATAAAAACTGGTAGAAGAAACTAGGATAGGTGAAAAACAACTGATTCTATGTACTGAATAAATTTTTGTATTCTGTAATTCCGTGAATGGTGATAGAAATTATTGTGATGTCAACGTACTTATTCTGGTCTCACACGTCGAAAGTGTATATTGATATTTTAAAAGTCAACCCAAGTAAATTAGGAAAATTTGGAAATTATTATGGGAGAATGTTTGGGGAGAATAGAAAGAATTTTTGAAAAGTTTAGGTAAATCGGAAGGTAATCAGGGAATAAATAGAAAACTATTTGATTAGCTATTGTTGATAAGTAGTTTTAAAAAGTTAATTGGGCTCGAGATGTTTAAACTAAATAATTAGGTCAAGTCAGAAAATCAGTCAAGACTGCAGCAACAAAATTTATCGAATCTGTCATTGACTCGATAGATAACTCGGAAAAAGCAGTCGGGATATTTTTAGATCTCACACAGGCTTTTGATAGCATTTCGCACAGGATTTTGCTTGGTCGTCTTAAAACTTTAGGGGTGACAGGTGTATCTTACAAGTGGTTGAATCATACATCATGAACAGGAAAATGTTTGTTCAAATAAGTCTATGATCACAAGGGATCAGGAATACCTTCAATTCAAAAATGAGAACAGTAGGTGCGGTGTACCCCAAGGCTCAATTCTGGGACCAATTCTCTTTATCTGTTATCTGAAAGGTATACCATATCTCGAAGGCAATAGTGAGCTAGTTTTGTATGCTGATGACGCAAACTAAAAATATCAGCCAAATCCCAGAATTAATTGAGATAATAGCAGAATCAAACCTCTCCACTTTGGCAAAACATCTGATGAACAAAAATTAATAATCAATATGAGTAAAACGAACCTATTGACATTCACTACACAGCAGGTAAAAACATTTTTCCTTCAATAAATTGGACAACAAAGTCATTTCTCAGTCCACCTCTACCAAGTTCTTGGGATTAACAGTAGATCAAAACTTGAATTGGACAGAACATGTCACAAGGGTTTGTCACGGGTATCGAGGATTATTGTTCTTAGAAAAATGTCTCCCTTTTGTAAAATAGAAACGCGGAAAATGATTTATTTTGCCTACATACACTCTATAATATCCTTTGGTATAAGTCTTTATGGATCTACTTCAAATCAGAACATGGATTCAATTCTCAAATCACAAAAACAAGCTATAAGAAATAATTTACACTAGACCCTAGCATCAGTAAAGAACATTCGCTCCTTGAATATAATGACAGTTTACAGTCTTTACATTTGAGACAATTATGTGTGTGAAAGAAATCTTGGAAATATTTTGACGTTAGGACATAATCATAGGTACAGCACTAGAAACAGAGATAAACTTTTACATTGCAAAGCCATAGACTTGAGTTCTACAAGAAGAAGCCCACATACATAGGAGCCAAGTTCTATAACAAGCTACCGACGCGAATCAACAAGAGCTGAATCCCAATAAATTCAAATTGGAATTAAAGAGATTATTTAACTGAAAGAGGCTTTATAATATCGAAGAATATTTGAATAAATGAGATCAGATCCTTTGAGTTGAATTGTATTGTAATGTTGTATTATTGTATTCTGTAGATGTTTTATTTGTTATGTATTTATTTTTTAATTGTATCTAATCAAAGATATATTTTGACACTATTCATTGTATACAATGTACAACTTATAAAGAAAAATTATGATATTATAATGATAGGTATTGTAGATAAAGTTGAAACAATGATCAATCCTTGGGAATTTGTATGAAAATAGTTGATTCAGATGAGGTTGTTAAGTTCCTTTACAGTAATGTTTATTCTCGAGAAGGTGAATCAGTTTTATTGTTGGAAATAGTTTTTTTGAAGTGTGATTTTTGCGGTAGGCGTGCATAGTGATAGTGTAAAGATCCGTTGTGTTTGTGACGTTTTCCTGTAGGCTGTGTGATTTTTTTCGTTTAGGTGAGACTCAAGATTAGAGTGGACGAGGGCATGTCCTGCCTGTGTGTGTGTGTTGTTGTTGAATTTAGGTAATCGGCGCGAGTGTAGGTCCGGGTCCAGAGAGAACGGAGCACTGCCCTTGAGTGGTCCATGTAACAAATCAAGGATTTTAGACCAACATTAAGTTGGCTCTCCACTAAAATATTTTTAAATCTCACAACGCCATCGTTTTGAGCTCGTTTTGAGCTGATTTGAGCAACTTTTATTTCGTTTTGAGCACCCACCGTTTGAGATATGACGTCTCAAAATTGGAGAGCAAATGCCAGCTCTCCACTTTCGAAATCGAAAACTAAACACGCCATCGTTTTGAGCTCGTTTTGAGCTGATTTGAGCAACTTTATTCGTTTTGAGCACCACCGGTTCCGAGATATGACGTTTCAGAAATTGGAGAGCAGCTCTCACTTTTCCGAAACCAAAAAACAAAACATGCCATCGTTTTGAGCTCGTTTTGAGCTGATTTGAGCAGCTTTTATTTCGTTTTGAGCACCCACCGTTTTTGGGATATGATGTCTCAAAAAGTGGAGAGCCAACTTGATGCAGCTCCCCACTTTTTGAAATCGAAGAAGTGAACACACCATCGTTTTGAGCTCGTTTGAGCTGATTGAGCAATTTATTCGTTTTGAGCACCCACAGTTTTTGAGATATGACGTCTCGAAAATTGGAGAGCTAACTTAATGCTAACTATATAGTAAATCAAAAAATCAACTATAGAAAAATTAATCTTGTATAATTAGAGTCAGTAATGAAAAATTTAATTTTTTAGAAAGTTTGAAATCCAGAGATTCAAATAGCTCTAGAAGCAGAGTCGGCGCAGTGGTGCCTCACCTTTAAAGATAATTTGAAAGAATTTAGAATTTGGAAAGTAGGCTGGCACATCTAGAAAATGAATCCGATTTAATCGCCGTTCACTATTTCAACACTACAACATTTTAAACAAACAATACTGACTCGAAAGAGAATTAGAATCAAATTAAATTCAACAAGTAACATTAACTTATCCTCTGATCTGGGGGCGCATACTATCCTTACGTTAGATATTATACGTCATCAAACAAATAATATCAGTTGCAAATATTAATTTCAGAACAAAACTCAAAACAGAAAAACCCAACGAACCCAAATTTCGTCGATAGCCCCATACACCAATTTCAAACCGCACTTTGATTGACATTTTTGTATGACCCTTTGTTTCACTGAACTGCACTTGTTGTTGGTTTCTTCGTGTTTCCTCTCGATGTTATAGTATTATAACAATATTATAAACTTGCCCAAAAAGGGCCGAAACATAATGACTACATCTTTACTCTCGTAGTGCTCCTAGCAAAGTGTCCTCCGAAACGTATCTGGTCTCTCGGCTGGGGAATCGCCCCACTACTGTATTTAAAAAAAGGTCCCCTATTGGGCAATATAAAAGGTGGGGAACCAATTGACCAATCGTCGTGTGGCTTCTAGAGCCTTAGGACCAAAAGGTAACTGCAAAATCGGTAGTTGTTATGATTTCCATATCTGCTGTTTTACCTTTATGGAAAACAGCAAGATATTATGAATTATTGAAACACCAGATTATAGAATTATTTCTAAACTAAGCCTTACTGTCGCGACATAGAGTGCGATAACTCTATGTCACGACAGTAAGGCTTAGTTTTAGAAATAATTCCATAATCTACATTCCTCGACGACTCGGAGCCACAATTTTTAAATATCTATCCTGGGAAACTCGAAGACATGGCCGTTCATAATAGAGAGATAAAATAATCAATTTCGCTAACTCACTTGCAATAATGTATGTAGTCTATTGCTATTAAATTCACTATTATAACTTGGGAGAAATCCTGAAAAAAATAGTGCTCGGCACATATAAATCTAAATTTTATAATCCATTTTTTGATTGGTGACGGAAATAATTAATTTCTAAAATCTCCCACGTGCTGAAGACCAAAGTTTGGACGAGTCATCGAATCTAAATTAATTCAAAGAACTACTATGCCAAGAAGGATCACGTGAGTTCTCTTTTATTTTATGGGGCCCCACCTTCGCTTCGAAAAAGTACAGAAATTACTTCAATTTTACTTCGCTAAATAAATTGGCCACGTCAAAAGCGCTAATAGCCTGAGTGTACGGAATTAAAATTGTGAGTTTTTGTGATCGTTTAACTGTCCTTATTTGCTTGAACCACGACCCTGATTAATTTCAAAAATTGTAATATTTTTGGTTGAATCATTTAGAATTCTAATTTACCTATAAGAATTTTTTAAACTTTGTAAAAGAACGTGCATGATAGCCCAGCATCATAGCACAAATTCAACTAAGTCTGTCAAGAGAAAATTATTCAAAACCTTTTATCAAATCTCGAAGCTGTACTGTTTGTAACTATTATTATGCTCATTATATTTCAAATTTAATACGCTATTTCCTGAGTTCGATTATTTCTTAAGCCCTTCAGATTTTGTGTTTGCCACGTTTGTACTTGTTAAGCACGATCAAGACTCTGTCCTTACCTGCTAATATATCAGCTTTATCTGTGCCCTACTTCGACGCAGAAATAAAGTTCCTACTACAGAGCGAAGCAGCTGCAGTGTAAAAATCGCACAATAGAGCCTGAAATTGGAAAGATTCTGTCCTTGAAATATCTTCTGAACGGCATTTGGTTTATAGATAGAATCTATCCTAGACCTTCAGAATATATTAGTGGCGCATCCCGTAAATTATATGCATCAAGTTCCTTGATCGACTGTTTGATTTCTTATACTGTCTTCAATACAGGTAATAATTAAGGTCTCTGAATCTATTGCTACACTACAACTTATACTGGCAGAAAACATTATTCTCACACATCTAGTCATTAAACAGATCAAGGGTGTGCAGGGTTTATGCCTCCCGCGATTTGGACTATTATATTGAATCTTATACTGAATCTCTCAGCCTGGTGTTCTCTAATGTTCTTCACACACTTATAAGTTTGAGGTTACAACACGATGACTCAGTGTGAGATTTTATACATGTGTGACGTCTCACAAAAAGACAAAAATTACGAAAAATTCTCAGCCAATACGGCTGATTGTCTCGGAAACCCAACCTCAAAATCAGTTAGAGAATACACTGGGGGCTAAGAAAACTTCCAAATCACCCAAATATTCCCCCTTGGCACCCTTAGCGCCCCCAAATTGTTTCAACACATTCAATAAGCCTCGCACAGAGAATTCGATAGAAGCTTCTTTGTTCAGCTCCCGGAGATAAGCCTATATTATAGTTCGATTTTGACTAAATTCGAATAACGACCCAGGAAATTGAGTTTTCATCGAAAATTTTGAGTTTTCCCAAATGTGGAAAACTCTCAGCCAAAACTATGAGTTCGCTGTTGAAACTGAACAGCGAATCTGTTGCATAACAGAAAACCTCCTGGTGGTGGTTGTGTGTGTGTGTGTGGTGTGTGTGTGTGTGTGTGTTGTGTGTGGTGTGGTGTGTGTGTGTGTGTGTGTGTGTGCGCCAACAAAGTTCGTTTGTCACAGCATTCTTTACTGAAGCTTACCTAAACAGCATTGTAATCCCTATATACAATATATATATTTATACACGCATACAATGCTGTATTTGGACAAGGTAAGCTTAGTGCATGATTATTTATTATGCGGATGTATGGTGTTGCTTATCTGAATAGAGCATAACTATATCAGAGCAGAGGATTATAAATTGGGTGAACGTGAACAGCAAAAATTGAACACTCACTGACACGGAATATCACTTTTAAGTAGTTTCCCAATCTATATTCAGGAGTTTCGGGTATAGATCCCCCTTGAACCCCCCCCCCCCCACAACAAAGAAAAATTAG